>NW_025401063.1:2314310-2330107 GCF_015345945.1 Tribolium madens
ATTATCGTGTGTTAATTCTAATTTTTCTAGAGAAAAACTTTATCCTTCTAAATTTCTCATAGAAATATTAAAAAAAAAAACTAAACAGTTCACACAAATAAATTGTCAAAATAAATTCTCATTTAAAAAACAAATTTAGAACATCACAAATCATAGTTTTGTAAGATACAATTTTGTGTTTCGTTGAAATAATTATGAGGAAAAAGGTGAGTACCAACTGTGTTTTCAGAAAGTTATTAAAGTTCATTATCAGCTTTGGACATTTTTAATCAATTGAACTTAATTTCCATTTGTCACATTTCTCTGACAACCGAATAACGTAGAAATTCCGTGCTTTCCGCAAATTGAGTCATTAACTTCCAGTTTTTCAAATGCAAAAAAGCTTGATTTAAAATGTTAAACTGTTGCATGATTCGAATAAATAAAAATATTAAATAATAACACCGTGATTTATTCCTAACGTCTCGCTGATGGTTGTAAAACAGCACGCAAAATTTTGATTATTTCTTATGTAAATCGACTTACATTTGCGAGATAAAACATCCCCAACTGCACTGCACTCAGAAAACAAAGCCCTCGTTTTTCAGTAGTTTCGTCTAGTAAAGTACACACCGCAAGCTTTAAACATTCCTCAGATTTCGTTTTGTTTTCGTTCCAATGCAATATATCACATCTCCGGAGCTAAGTTTTTGCTCTAGTTTGCAGATTTTTTCAAACTGTTGCTCGTCGAAAGAAAAATTGATTTTTCAGGCGTTCTGTTTAAAACCCAAACGACTGAAATTAACGAGAGACCTGCACCGAATTCCTAACAAATCCGATAAATGCGTATTAAGGCAAAAAAGACTTTCTTTTCAATCACTCCGTCAGCATACAAAGCTTTGTCTATAGGTAAGTGCCGCTTTTATGGCCCGAATTAATATCTCTGCGATTGACTCCGGCCGTAAAATCTGCACTTTTATGCTCAAGGGCGATGCAAAATTGAGACTGCACTCGGGTTTTATTCCCGAAGGCACGCAATTCACTCCGTTTATGGAAAAAACAATAAAACTTAATAATAGTAATATAGCAGTGTCACAAGCTGGTGTAATTGCTTCGTTATTAGATAACGAATTACGACAAGTGATTTATGACAGTTAATTCGATGTCATTTGACTCGTACCGACCGGAGGACTACACTGCGAAACTGCGACAAATGCCCCAATTTTTCTACTTTTGAGCTTTGTGGGCCCCAATTTCAATAAATACAAGGTGACCATTAAATCATAAAATTAAAAAAAAAGTATATAGAACATTGATAAATACTAATCTAGTCCATCGCCTAAAATTATTTTTAACTATACACAGTGTCCCAAAAATAAGTTACAATACAAACTTGTGTTTTTTTAAATGAAACTCCATTTGTTTCTTAGCGTTTTTGGATGTAGATTTTTATGCCAATATTTTTAAGCTAAATTTTTATTGGTCGATTTTGCTCAGTTTTAAAAATAAGACGGTTTTTTTGACAAAAACATGTAATTTATTACACAAAAACTAAGACATCTAGAAATATTTTTTTACTACCGCAAAGAAGACAGTACAAGCTATAAGGTTGCAACATTTTTTTAGTGTATTGCATTTGCAAAGATAAAAAAATGAAGGCGTTTGTTAAAAGTTCAATAACTTAAAAAAATTTAAATGGAACACCTTATTTATTGTTTTTGCATTTAAAAGATTATTAAATTGTTTTATTAAAATTATTTACTTTTAGGTGTTTATAATAAATAAGGCTCGGATTATATGCAAAATGCATATTTGTTATTAGGACGTATATCAACAAAATTGTAAGTTTCCTATGCATATCTAATGTTTTGATTAAAATAAGCCAATTAAAAAATGCATATTTTGGCAATGCATATTTTCTTCAAATCACAAATTTCCGATTAAAAATTTCAGTTCAAGTTAAAAATTGGCCACTTTACGAAAAATGATCCGATTACAAAATATGTTAAAGAGAAAACAACCAGTAATTCATAAACCGGACTCAAAGAATTAGTATCCTATTGAGTGTTTCCTTTTTAAATTCGTTTTATACAGGGTGAATATGAAGTTTAAAACCAAACGGTTCTTTTTAATTCTTTGCCTCTGGAAAATAATAATTAATATACAATAAAGTAATATAAAAAATCTGATCGTATTTTCAAAACGAAATTTTGTTTTGCTTTGAGTTATGCAATTTTGTTGTCAAAATTGTAATTTATGTATTTTTTTAAATTATTAAAAAGTAGATAGTCTCTACTACTACACAGTTGTTTCAGGGAGAGTATACAAAACATTTTTTTAGTGGGTTGCCATTTAAAAAAAATTAAAATTTTTGCAGAACTCAAAAACAAAAAAAAATTCGATTCGATTTAAATTTTATTCTTGATAAAACATTTAATTCATCAAAAAAATAAATAGTTTAAGCAAAAAATGTTTGGTTCCATACTTTTTATTGTGGATAAGTAGTTGCCTGCAAATGAATTTATTAGCAAAATTGTTTAAAGTAATGTGATCTGAAAAGTACAGATTTCTAAGAAAGGCTTAATTATTAGTTTATTGAAATGGCTTGCCTGAGGCAAAACCAATTTATTTATTTATTTTTTATTTATTCTCTTTCGTGTGCGGTTCAAGATTTTAGTGCACTCGAGGATACAAATTTATTCCAACTTTGATTTTTTATTGTTAAAAGTTTTGCATATCGATGCATATTTGGCATATATTCTAGCATATTTCTTAATATTTTGTGCATATTTTTGTGAAAATGCATGCATACATATGCGCATATTTCACGGATTTTTTGTGCATATAATGCGAGCCTTAATAACAAATAACTAAAAAAATATTTAACGTTACACTTATTGCATTCAACATCAGTAGGAAGTGATGAAAAAGTATTTGCTGAGAACATTTTCGAAAAAAAGTTCAGAAAGCTGGAACAAAGTGAACAGGTTGGAATCTGAATGGAAAGTGATTTAATTTGAAAAAGATTTGTTCTTATGTTTAAAGCTACTGCTTTAAACTTCTAGATCCTTTTTGCTCAATGATCAGTGATCATTTTTAGATCAAAAAAACTCTTTATTTGCTTTAATTAGTACGCAGATACTCTTTGTTTGTTTTAAGTAATGAAACAGTTTTGTTTATTCTAATTAGAACAAAGAAGGTGCAATTGACCATTTTTAAGCAAAAGAAGAGTTTTAAAACAAATGCTTTTATAAAAATGCAATTTTAAGTAAGATCAACATGCATTTCAATGCCTGAATAACCAACCTTAACTTCAAAAAATCATATTTTGAAAACTACTCGGTATATTATTTTGAAAATTTGGATTCTAACTAATAAAAAGATGCTCTACACGAAGGTGATGAAGAAAATAAAATACTTGTAGGGTTTCTTTTAGAATACCTCGATTTACTTCGAACTTCTTCGAACACTGTTCGAAGAAAAGTTTGCCAATATTTAATTTCAAATTGCATATCATTCTAAAGGGTAACTCCATCCTTTTAGAATGTTTTTTATTTCAAAGAAATTTTCCTAAAAGTTATTGAGTAATGATTTATTAAAGTAAATGTATTTCAAATTCATTTAAATTAGAAAAAAAATATTTAGTTCAAAGTGTGTGGACTTTTTGATTTTTTTTAGTGCATTTGATATATAATGATATATAATTTGTCAAGTTGTCACGACATGACTTTTTTGTGTTATTTCTAAAACTAAACAAAATCGACTTATAAAAGTTTAGCCTAAAAACATTGTTTTTAAAGGCTACATCTAAAAATGCAAAGAAACACAAGTTTGTATCGTAACTTATTTTTAGGACATGCTATATGGTTGAAAATAATTTAGGTGATGCACTAGATTAGTATCTATCAATCTCCTATACATTTTTTTTAATTTTACAATTTAAAGCTCACTAATGGACTTTTTCAACTCGCTGGGATACCTTGTATGTTAATCCTTCTGAAATCTTAACGAGAACTAATTAAATGAGGAGTCGGGGACAATTGAAGTGCTTGTGTTGAGAAAATTTTACAAGTGAAAATGACAAGTTGTTAATTCCACCTGATTTAGCAAAATATCCGTTTAACCGAGCAGAAAATATCGTAATTACGTCTCCTCGCCGCGATAATAATTATCAACTGTGGGCTATTATCGAGTTAATTAGATCCATTTTGCGAGCAGCCGCTTTCTTTCACCCACATTTTCAAAAAATTTCGACAATCTTAATTAAAATCCTCCAGTTGGCAACTTATTCATGTATTTTAATTATAAATTCATGTCTTCTGTTTCTATTGTGCGCTCTCCAACTTAGATTAAATATTTCTTTTTAACAAGCTACTAGAGACGTGACTCGAATTTAATTTATTTCAAATTGAAAACACTACCAAGGTAAAAATGAGGGGTTTTATGTAATTACACGGAACTTTGATACAAATTAATTTTTTATTACTGAAACGGAGATGCACAAAATGTAAATATTTTTCACTGGATCTAGGACACCGATGTTTCTTTTTCAATAAACTCACAATTGCTCGGAAAACTGCCAAGAAAAATAATTCAGCGAGACATTCTACAATGTTATAAAATTATGTCAACGCTGATTCCGAACCAATTGTTCTCTTAGAATATCGAAACTTTATGTTTTTTTTGTGAGAAATTGAGTCAATTTTCTTGTCTCATACTCTATTATGCGCTGATATTACCATAATTTTGTCGGTTTTAAGTACCTAGTGGAGTAATGTCCCAACATTTCCAATCATAATGTTATGAAATTACCGACATGGAAGCATTGGATTACACATTTTGTTTGTAATTCGATTAGTATTGTATTCAGCACTTTGGCGTTGTATAAATATGTACCTCCTGTTTTTGTCAACAAGTTTTTCCCCATGAAATATTCAAAACGTAATGAGCTTTTCCGATAAATAATGCGTTTTCTCACACTACAATATCGATCGTTGCGGCGAATCCCCCATGAAAATGTGCATTATGTAAACATTTTCAATTTGCGAAATATCTAAATCTTGGGGAAAGTCTTTTGAAACTTTAACAATTTATTTCCCGGTAAATCCCTAGACACATTTTTTTAACATTTAAAGACGGATTAGAGGAGCTACAGATGTATGCATTAAAAAGCATTTTTGAAACTTGTTAACAAAAGCTTTCCAAATAATAAAACGTCTAGACTAGATCTAATTGGACGTTGAAAGAATGATTCATTTAATTGCATTTAGACGCAATTAATCTTGTCGAGGCGTTCTGAGATAATTTTATCAGTGTTGGAGCTCCAGGTGCGTTTCAAATTTTTTATTAGACATTTTTCAAAACAGTTTTGGTTTTGCTTACAAAGGCCGAAGTTCTCGGTCTACGAGACAATTAAATGCCTCCTTTGAGACATGAAGCGTAAGGGTCAGTCGTGAACCCATCTCTTCATCAAACAACCCTCACCTTGCACATTCCTTCGCCCAATTAACTATCCTTGATTGTTTCGACGGCGAGCGACGTCAACATTTTATGCCTAGGATCGAGGAATTCGAGAGATGGCTTAATTGGACCATTATTGTGCTTGAAACGTGAAAAATTTATCTAAAATTGTCCGTTTAATTGGGGAAAAAACTAGTTAATATTTTTTATGACACGCAATTAGACACAGGGCGACAAAAAAAAGTCATGTCGTGACAACTTGACAAGTTTTATATCATTTTGTTCGTCTCAGTAAGACAAATCAAATGCACTAAAAAAAATTCAAAAAGTCCACACACTTTGAACTAAATAATTTTTTTCTAATTTAAATGAATTTAAAATACTTTAACTTTAAAAAATCATTACTCAGTAACTATTAGGCCGATTTGCTTTAAATAAAGACCATTCTAAAGGGATAGACTTGCCCTTTAGAATAATATGCAATTTGAAATTGAATATTGGCAAACTTTTCTTCGAACAGTGTTCGAAGAAGTTCGAAGTAAATCGAAGTAATCTAAGAAAAACCTTACGAGTATTTTTTTTTTTTCGTCACCATCGTGTAGAGCATCTTTGTATTAATTGTAATCCAAATTTTTAAAATAATATACCGGGTAGTTTGCAAGATATGATTTTTTGAAGTTAAGATTTGCTAATTAAGCATTGCTCCATAAAGGAGAAATGCATGTTAATCTTGCTTAAAATTGCAATTTTATAAAAGTATTTGTTTTAAAACTCTTCTTTTGCTTAAAAATGGTCAATTGCACCTTCTTTGTTCTAATTAGAATAAACAAAAAACTGTTTCTTTACTTCAAACAAACAAAGAGTACCTGCGTACTAATTAAAGCAAATAAAGAGTTTTTTTGTTTTAAAAATGATCACTGATCATTGAGCAAAAAGGATCTAGAAGTTTAAAGCAGTAGCTTTAAATATAAGAACAAATGTTTTTCAAATTAAATGACTTTCCATTCAGATTCCAACCTGTTCACTTTGTTCTAGCTTTCTGAACTTTTTTTTGAAAATGTTCTCAGCAATAGCTTTTTCATCACTTTCTACTGATGTTGAATGCAATAAATCAGTTGCTTCGTGTGCAACTGTTATCACAACAACTACTACCTACAAGCTAACTGAAGCTAATCGTAGAATTACCAACAAAATAAATCAGGTGATTTATTGTATTTAACATCACTCGAAAGTGATGAGAAAACATTTGCTCAGAACATTTTCAAAAAAAGTTCAGAAAGCTAGAACAAAGTGAACAAGTCGAAATCTGAATGGAAAAGTGATTTGATTTGAAAAAAATTTGTCCTTATATTTAAGGCTCGTGTCTTAAACTTCTAGATCCTCTTTGCTCAATGATCAGTGGTCATTTTTACAACAAAAAAAAAACTCTTTATTTGCTTTAATTAGTACGCATGTACTCTTTATTTGTTTTAAGTAAAGAAACAGTTTTTGTTTATTGTAATTATAACAAAGAAGGTGCAATTGGCCATTTTAAAGAAAAGAAGAGTCTTAAAACAAATACTTTTATAAAAATGCAATTTTAAATAAGATTAACATGCATTTCTCCTATATGGAGCAATGCTTGATTAGCAAACCATAACTTCAAAAAATCATATCTTGAAAACTACTTGGTATATTTTTTTGAAAATTTGGATTACAATTAATAAAGAGATACTCTACACGATGGTAATAATAAAAAAAATACTCGTTTTTTCTTAGATTATTGTTCGAAGAAAAGTTTGCCAATATTCAATTTCAAATTTTATATTATCCTAAAGGGCAAAACCTTCCCTTTAGAATGGTCTTTATTTGAAGGAAATCGGCCTAATAGTTATTGAGTAATGATTTTTTTAAGTTAAGGTATTTTAAATTTTTTGAAATTTGAATTTTTTTTTAGTGCATTTGATTTGTCTCGCTGAGACGAACAAAATGATATAAAATTTGTCAAGTTGTCACGACATGACTTTATTTTTGTCGCACCATTATTGTGCTTGAAACGTGAAAAATTTATCTAAAATTGTCCGTTTAATTGGGGGAAAAAACTAGTTAATATCTTTTATGACACGCAATTAGACCAAAGCTATGAATAATGAATGGTCTCCATCGGTCATTTGTTGATTGGTAGCACCGAAAACAGCAAATGTCCATCAGAAACACATTTAGGAATAATTATCTTTTTGTTGAAAATTCGAGGGGGAAGAGTGTAGAGCGTGACAATTAGTCTAATCTTGGGCCAATCTCGCATTTCGTGTCGAAAAACTCGATAAATCAAGTTGGGGATCGATGAAATTTAATTAGAAAAAAATGGGCCGTTTTGGGCCGTCTCTCGGGAGCTTTATCGGCGAGAGTCACGCGATTGGATTAGTTAATGAGATGTGTCTGGAGATAGAGATGCTGTGGCCATAAATCGGGCCGGTTCTAATATAGATTAGACGCATAAGTCGTGTCCGATAATTGAGCCAAGTTGTAATAGTAAAAACAGGAAAATTAAGCGCAAGACGGATCGCCCCAGATAACATCTGCAATACCCAATGGAAAATTTAAATGCAAACGTTTGAATGGATCGCTCTCCGGACTCCGGGGAAAGAGCGTCACTTTTGGTGGAGGTTTTATTTAATATGCATAAGGCTCGTAAATTTCCCGGAATTGTTGGTGTAAAATACTGAGTAATTAAGGCCGGATCTGCGCGCGATACAGACATTTTCGCGGGGCACGTGAAATTTTCTGAATTGAGACTAGGACAAGGTTGGACCTGGAGAATTATAATTAATGATCTGCAACGTCCGGATTTAGTTAAGACAGCGGGGGCTAACCATTTGGGGCTAAATTTAACGATTTTGTTTGTTTTGTAAAATGGGGTTACTTTGACACGTTATGGGGCTACTAATTTTGTCCCATTTTCAGTATAGGTACCTACCGAAATTATGTTTATTTTATTCTGATGCCATATAAAATCCACACCATACCAAAAAATGACTTATTTAATTTATTTTAAGAAAATACAAATAAAATACATTATTTATGTTTTATGTTTAATGAGTTTAATAAAGTTTATTTACATCATATATAACATATTTTTAGTTTTAAGGTGTCAAACTAAGATCAATTGTTCTGATGCTAATTTTTTTAAGAAAATATTGCAACAAATGCAAAAAAGTTACCTTAACAAAACCATTCAAACTATGTCAAAGAAACCCCGTTTTACGGTAACTTTGTTATTTAAATAACTTAAACATACCGTAAAATGGGGTTACTTTGACACGTTATGAGGCTACTATAATTTTATAATTTTGTTTCATTTTCAGTATATACCGACATTATGTTTTTTTTTATTCTTATGCCATATAAAAGCCACACTATACCAAAAAATGACTTATTTAATTTTTTTTACGAATATACAAATAAAATATATTATTTATGTTTTGTGTTTAATGAGTTCAATAAAGTTTATTTACATATTACATATTTTTAGTTTCAAGGTGTCAAAGTACCCCCCAGGCTTGCATAACTTTGATTTTCAACGTAATTAAAGGGACCCGAGGTCGGGGTTTCTTTGACACAATTTTTTATTTTTTTTTTGGAAAACTATGACCTTGTGGCAAAATTTTAAGTTTGTTTGTTAAAGCAAAAGGATCAATTGTTCTGATGCTATTTTTTTCAAGAAAATATTGAAACAAATAAAAAAGTTACATTAACAAAACCTTTCAAACTATGTCAAAGTAACCACATTTTACGGTAACTGTGTTATTTAAATAACTTAAGCATAACACGAAAATTGTAGGATTCTCCGGAGCGCTCCGGGTAATTTTCGGGTTTTACACCTTCAAATACGAAAAAATTGTATTTTTTATACTAAACCCAATTTGAGTCTAGGACCATTAAAAGTGCAATTTAAAAGAAATACCTCTGGCATCTTAAAAATATTTACAAAATTTTCATACTTTTATGCTTTGCTTTTGTTGGTTTTTATGCGAATATACTTTTTCTGAATTTTTTTTAAATTAGAGAAAAATTTCTGATTTTAGGAGGGCCTTATTTGCTGCGCCACCACGCTTCCTGCCAGTGTCTCTGCTCTTATCTAAAATATTCATTCACATACAAATTTTTTGAAGACATTTTTTTTAGTTTTTACAACCATTTATGCATTTTTCTGGATCTTCTGAACCCTTCAGATTTTTAGATCAATTTTGAAATTTTATATTTTTGTCAAAATTTTAGTCGATTTTTGGTACTCGGAGTATACACGGTGATCAAAAAATGACGGATAGCCTCGTTGATGAATTCTTGGAAAAGCTGTGGGGAGTCCGTAAAAATGTAAAAAAAAATCTTCTGTTTATTTTTTTTGAGCTATGATGAATTATGAATTTTACTAAGTTGGCAACGTTGTAATGAGCAGCAAAAATAATAAAAGTAGCGAACAGTTAAGACAAAATGACATTATTTTTAATAAAGATATGTAACTACAATAATGGTTATCCAATGTTGTAAGATGTAATTTTAGGTGAATTACACCTAACTTTTTTAAATAAAAAATTACTTGTCCGAGTTTTACACAAATAAATTTTTACTGTTATTACTGATATAATTCTCTAAGGTAACAAATTAACATAGACAAAAATTATAAACTTTATTTGTCAACTTTGAAGCTTAATAGTTTCTAAACTTTGGTTTACATAATTTTTTGTCTATTTTTTTGTCATTTTTTAGAAAATTTGCCATAAGAAACCAACGAGCTTCTCCGTCATTTTTTGATCACCGTGTATATCAGCTATTAATTTCGAAGCCATTATGAATAGCACTTGTGTTTGTTATCGTTGGAAAGCACATACAATTTTCTGTCTTATTAAAATAAGATCATAGTTATTAAAAAAGTTGCTAGTAAAGACAAAAATAGTCAAAACTATAACTTCTAAACAATTTTTTTCGTTTCAGAACACTTTACATACGTATGGTTTAAAATATACAGTGTGTTCCCGGATAGGCGATATGACTCTTGTTAAAAAATTCAAAGACATACATGATTTTTTAAAACTAAAATTATGTTAAAAATTAGTCTTCGACCAAGCAGAGCTGAACCCCAAAAATGAAAATTTATAACGAGAATTTTTTATCTATCACAAGAATCGTTTCACCTATCAGAGGACACACTGTATAGTCTAGTCGAAATTTACAAAATAAAAAAACTAAATTTTTTTTGACCACCCCTGGGTACAAAATAGGTATTTTTGAATATGTCGTAAATTTGATTTTGCTGATTATGAATCTTCTTTAGCTTCTTTAGTTTCGTCATAACCGATATTTCAAAAATTGAATTTTTTGGTAGCTTTTTGCTATAGTTTCAATAGTTTCGTCGTAATTGGCGTGTGAAAGTGGAAATTATCAAATTTGTAAACTTTTAAACGTTTCTTTTTCTGAAGCTAGAACAAAAAGTAAAAAAACATCAAAATCCGCTTTAAATTATCTTTTTAATGACGCAAACTCGGAGTTGCTCAGGGTTACAGTTTCGGATTAGGTTAACATTAAAAAAAAATTAACTCGAAAACTATGAGTCCAAATTAGGTCAAAATAATATTTAAAAATTTTGATTTTTTGGCATTTTTGATCATAGAGCATTTTAACCTGTTGAATCGTGTTTAGTGTGTAATTTGGCTTTTAGAAGATCATATTTTATGCATTTTTCTACAAAAAAAGGTGATCGATTATTTTTACGATTTTTTTAATTGACCCTAACCACGTTTTAACCACTTTTCCGAGTCTTTTAGCACTTTCAGGAGTACATAAAAAGTCTAGAACATTTCAGAAGAAGGCAAGAATTGGTTTGGAACTTGATTTTGCGTTTGTTTTGTGTTAGTATCCAGAAAAGTGGCATGCTTTCGTGTGGCTTGCTACAATTTTGTCAATATTGAATCACAGGCGATACGAGGTCAGCATGCCAACAAGTCAAGATTGCAGACATTGCTCAAAGATGGAAGTATCTGAGAACGGCGTCTTTGATTTATCGTTTCCCTCGAATTGTGAAATTCCTTCCGAGAGCGTGAAGTAAATTATTGCAACAAAATTCGTATTTGATATGGCGACTCGTCGTTTCGATTTTTCCGGGCCGGCCCCTTAGCAATGCTAAACAAAATTTAGGAAATCACGACGCTATACAGCACATTTCCTGTTTTAAATTAGATTTCCGGGTCAGGCGACGAAGGGATTGAATTTACAAGTCCCTTCGGAAAACTCCCCTGTCCACCTGAATTTTGCAGGTTTTGGAGGAAAACCGTCTTTGCGCTACCTCATTAAGGGGCTCTTTGTTTGGGTAATAACTTGCTCGAGTGCTAACATGCATGAGGTTTATGGCTTTGGCGCAAAGTTGCGCTAGTTAAGGGGGCCGGAAATGATTTTTGCATTTATCTCGTAATTTCTTCCGGTCTTGGGGTGAGTGACAAGTCTCGCGTGCGCAAGCAATAAAGCCATTATCTGTCTTTGGCGATTTATCGCGCAATAACAGTGTTGCCAGGTGTGGTGAAATTTCACCAGGTCTGATGATTTAGTAAAAACTTATGTAATAATTCTAACATATTTCGAGCATTTTGTCTTTTTCGAATCATTTTTAAGCTAGAAACACAATTATTTCGCAAAATTTCGTCATTTCAACGTTCCTCAGTATAATCACAGGAATGCTTTTTTATTTAAACTTGATAACTGCAGTACAAATTACGCTTTATTCTCTCCGCTGAATTATATCCTGTCTTTGTGTAATAGTGTTTGTTGTAAAGTTGATTTTTGGGATGTGTCTTTTGTTAGGTTTAAATCGAGGCTAGTGTCATTAGTATAGGTTGGCACTGCTGTTACATGTGTCTAGATAGAGTACTTTTTGTTGCATTTTTGTTGTATTATTGTTGTTATTTTTTTTTCTCTTGTATAGGTTATGATACCGTCAATAAATTATTATTATTAAGAAAAATATCCAAAAATTCAACAAATCAAAACGGAGTTTTTACCCTTTTCAAAAGTTTAAACACGTTTTTGAGATAAAAACAACGAAGATTCTAAAAGTTTTGTTAAAGCAGGCAAAAAAATTACAAAATTAAGTCAAAAAAAATGCCGAGAATGTTTTTAAGCACGTTTTTGTACTACAATCTCAGAGTTTTTGCGTGATAAAAAATCAACAGATTAAGTCGAAAATTACATAAATTTTGCATTTCTTGAGAGTTTTAACACGTTTTTCAGGTAGAAACGTAATTATTTCGCAAAATTTTGTTCAAAACAGGAAAAAAAAATACAGAATTAGGCCTAAAATGATATAATTTTTTCCTTTTTTGAAAGATCAAGTAGACTTTTAAGCTGAAAAAATTACTACTTATACTTATACATTACAATATTATATTATATTACAATATTATATTGTATACAATACTTATACATTATTATAATATTTTACCTAACTTTTAAGCTATAACTTGATTTTTTCGTCAAATTTTTTCGAAGAAAAAATAATAGAAAACCACCAAATTTGTTAAAAATAGTTCTATTTGTTTGTTACAAAATATCACTAAACAGAGTCGAAAATTGACAACTTATTTTTGTTTTTTCTCGAATGCTTTTTCAGCTAGAAACACAATTATTTTGCAAAATTTTGTCAAAAACAAGATACAAATTCAACAAAATAGTCCAAAAACGGCGTTTTTTGTCTTTTCCGAGTGTTTAAGGATTTTTTTGAAATACAAAAAGTTTGAAATATTGCATTGAAACAGGCCAAAAAATTACAAAATTACATCGAAATAGATATCATTTTATAACTTATGTCTCTGGACTTACTTCGTTTTTGAACTATGGGTTTATTTATTTTGCAACATCTTATCCAAACACTTAATTTTGAGTAAAATTAAGACAAAAATAACCTGGGAAACCACAAAATTTGGCCGAAAATGCTTTTAAGCAGATTTTCTTAAACCTCAGGTTTTTCGCTACATTTCGCTAAAATAAACTGTAAAATCAAGAAGTCTAAAATTATATCGTTTTTGCATTTTTTCGAGCGTTTTAGCACGTTTTTCATCTAAAAACGCAATAATTTTGCAAAATTTTGTTGAAAACAAACCGCAAAATCACAGAATTAGGCCAAAAATAATATAGTTTTTTTCTTTTTCGAAAGTTCAAGCAGATTTTTAAGCTGAAAAAATCACTAAATAATTATAAAAACATATACTCTAATATTTTTACCTAACTCTTAGACTATAACTTGATTTTTTCTTCAAATTTTCTCGAAGAAAAAATAATAGAAAACCACCAAATTTGTTTTAAAATAGTTTTATTTGTTTTTTACAAGATATTACTAAACAGAGTCGAAAATTGACAACTTATTTTTGTTTTTGTTTTTTCGAATGTTTTTTCAACTAGAAACACAATTAAGTATTTTGCAAAATTTTGTCAAAAACAAGCCACAAATTCAACAAAATAGCCCAAAAACGGCGTTTTTTGTCTTTTCCGAGTGTTTAAGGATGTTTTTGAGAGATAAAAATACAAAAAATTAGAAATATTGCATTGAAACAGGCCAAAAAATTACAAAATTAAATCGAAATTTATATCATTTTTTAGTATGTGTCGCTCGACTTACTTCGTTTTTGAACTATAGGTTCAACATCTTGCCTAAAAATCACAAAAATGATTGATATTGATGTTATTTTTTTGTTTCACTCGATTTAACTGATTTTTGAGCAAAATTAAGACAAAAATAAGCTGGGAAACCACAAAATTTAGCCAAAAATGCTTTTCAGCACGTTTTTTAAAACCTCAGGTTTTTCGTTAAAACAAACTACAAAATCAAAAATTGCATTTCTCTCGAGCGTTTAACAGCTACAGACGCAATAATTTTGCAAAATTTTGTTGAAAAGCATGTCATTTTGGCCTTTTTCAAGAGTTTAAGCAGTTTTTTAAAAACTTGAAGCTGGAAACTGCGTTTTTTGCAAGATTTTGCCATACAAATCGTGATCTGGTGAAAATTTGGCAAACATTTCAACTCGAATCAAGTGAATTTTATGTTTTTGATCTGGCAACACTGCGTAATAATCACGCACACACGATATTCTCAGTTGGCTTCGTTCGAGCAAATTCCGCAATAAAAATTTCAAACATAAACCAGATATTCGGTTTCTTGTCTCGTTGAATACTTCAGAAGTTGTTTTATGGCTTTGTCGGCCGAATTCATCCACTTTCGACTCCGACTGACATTTAAAGTTTGAAATGAGTCAATAGAGCGCCATTTAAAGTCAAAGTATTCCAAATCGAATTGTTGCTTTATTTACATAAATGCCCGCAATAAGGCGCCCGACATTATCATCAGGACCCAACAGCCGCGAAATTAACTTTCCAACTTTGCGATTACTTTATTCCCAATTTTAAACAACACAAAACAACCATTTTTTAGCTAAAAACGCAAGAAAATTCCATTCCAGTTCTGGCTTGTCAGAATTAGGCTTTACGAGCGAATCTCTTCACAATATTTGCATATTTTTAACAAAGCTCATAACGACAAATCGGATCAGTCGGCTTTTATTTGTTCTCCCTTCGGAGTGAATCAAAGACCGAAATTCGCATCAAACTGTCAAGTATCTCCTTACATTACCAGGGGATAATAAACACAATACACTCCTTGAGCAAATCTCGTTTTGTTGTCCCACAACTAAACATTCATGTCCATTAACTAATCAGAGGTATGCACAAAATACAACTAATCACAACTCCCTTCAGGCAACGGCTTTATCCCAACACTGATAATTTATTAGGCGAGATAATGGTCTTTAGGACTAATGGAACACGAGGATTAAAAAATTTAATATTTGTTTTTTTTTGAGCTTTGACGAATAAGTCAGTCAGAAAACAAACAAAAATTATGAAATAAATAATTCAATTCAAATGTGATTAACTGAGCTTGTTTACTGAACACAAATCCGACATGGGTTTTAAACCTTATCACTATTGTTTTTCAAATGCATTGTTATTATTGAATAAATAATAAACTGGATTTATAAGGACCAACACCTCGTTGTTTTGCTTTAATTTATAGACAGGTTTTGTTTCTAAACCTTGCCAGTTTATCTCTAAAAAGTGGTATTTGTAGAGCTTTTGCCACGTGTTGTTATTAATTAATATTTTGTGCAAAATGTTTGAAGCACACTTGTTTATTTTACTGCCACGTAAACAACTTATGTAATTTGCACAAGAAAAAAAATGGGAAAAAACGAAAAAAATACTAAAACTTTTTTATTTTCTATTTTGGATTATTTTGCTATAGAATTGTTTTAGTGACGAGTTGTTTGTAAATACACAAAGCT
>NW_025401063.1:2330937-2336151 GCF_015345945.1 Tribolium madens
GTAGAAATATTTTATTTTAGTTTATTTTTTTTAAACATAAATGAATCATGTCAGGAGCAAATTTATCGATTGTAAATCATTTTAAGCCGAGTTTTAACTCATTGTCATCTTGAAATATTAAAAAAAAAAATAAAAAGCTTGCTTGTTGAAATGGGGCTTTTTGTGAGAGAATTTTGTAAAATAATTTAAGTAAAATAGTTTGGTAAAAAGTTTGAGTTTTTTTGAATTATTGTTATGAAAGAAAAAAATACAAGGTCAACTTTTGTAAATACACTAAAATACAAATAGCTTAATAATTTGTTACAAGAAAATTATGAAATTTTAATTTTAATAAAATAAAATGTTTGTCATCAAACATCTTGAAGAAAATTTTACATGACAATACGTTTGTTTCTTTATTAGTTAGGGAGAAAAAAATTAAAATTTTTTTTCCGAMATAATTTATTCAAGCTTATTTTTTTTAAACATAAAAAACAGTTATTTTTATAGGTCATCGGATGAATCATGTCAGGAGCAAATTTATTGATTGTAAGTCATTTTAAGCCGAGTTTTAACTCATTGTTACGTTGAAATATTCAAAATCCTATCAATTAAATCCCAGGAAATTTAAAGAAAAAGCTCGCTTGTTAAAATGAGGCTTTTTGTGGTAGAATTTCTTAAAATAGTTTGAGTAAATTTTTTGAAATAAAATAAAATGTTTGTCTTCAAACACTTCGAAGTTAAAGAAAATTTTACATGATAATATGTTTGTTTCTTTATTAGTTAAGGAGAAAAATTTTAAAACTTTTTTTCTTCAGAAATATTCTATTTCAGCTTATTTTTTTTTCTAAAAACAAAACAGTTATTTTGCTATTGATGTTATTTTTTTGTTTCACTCGATTTAACTGATTTTTAAACAAAACCTGAGGTTTTTTTTCTCTAAAATAAACTACAAAATCAAGAAATTAAGTCTAGAATTATATCGTTTTTGCATTTTTTCAAGCGTTTTAGCACGTTTTTCATCTAGAAACGCAAAATTTTGTTGAAAACAAGCCGAAAAATTATATAATTTTTTTTCTTTTTCGAAAGTTCAAGCAGTTTTTTAAGCTGAAAAAAATCACTAAATTGCTATACAAAAATTATATTATAATATTCTTACCTAATTCTTAGGCTATAACTTGATTTTTTCGTTAAATTTTCTCGAAGGAAAAATTAAAGTAAACCACTTATTTTTGTTTTTTTCCGAATGCTTTTTCAGCTAGAAACACAATTTATTTTGTAAGATATTGTCAAAAACAAGCCACAAATTCAACAAAATAGCCCAAAAAACGGCGTTTCGTGTCTTTTTCGGGTGTTTAAGGATTTTTTTGAGAGATAAAAATACAAAAGGTTCCAAATAGTGCATTGAAACAACCCAAAAAATTACAAAGTTAAGTCGAAATTTATATCATTTTTTAGTTTGTGTCGCGCGTTTTTGAACTATAACTTCAACATCTTGCCTAAACACGCCTCAAAATCACAAAAAGGATTGATATTGATGTTATTTTTTTGTTTCACTTGATTTAACTGATTTTTGAGCAAAATTAAGACAAAAATAAGCTGGGAAACCACAAAATTTCGGCGAAAATGCTTTTAAGCACGTTTTCTAAAACTTTGCATTTTTCTCGAGCGTTTTACAGCTAGAAACGCAATAATTTCGCAAAATTTTGTTGAAAACAAGCTGAAAAATCACAAAATTAGGTCGAAAAGCATGTCATTTTTGCTTTTTTAAGCTGAAAAAATCACTTAATTATTATAAAAAAAATTATATTATAATATTGTTACTTATTTCAGCTTATTTTTTTCTAAACACAAAAATCACAAAACAGTTATTTTAATAGACCATCGAATCAATTATGTCAGGAGAAAATTTATCGATTTGTAAGTAATTTTAAGCTCATTGTCACATTGAAATATTCAAATTCCCATTAATTAAATCGCAGGAAAATTAAAGAAAAAGCTCACTGGTAACAAAGCCAATTATTACGAATATGTAGCTATTAGTATTAAAACTATTGCGTTAATGGTAGGATATTCTGATAAATTATCTTTTAACAATTGGATGTATCACTGTCGATTTTATGTTGCATCAATATCAGCATAATGTTGGTTTTAATATTTTATGAATGTTGATAAATAATTCAAACTTTACAGCGCTATCATTATCAAATTTAAAGCGATAAACTTGTTTAGCAGTCATAAAATACGTTCTTCGTTCTCGAGCCACCGATTTAATAATTTAGCGGTGGTCCTTGTCGACCTGCAAGTCGGTTTACCATAAATTTTAATTCCTCGCACAATATGTGTGTATTTTTTCGTCCCCGAAAAACGCTCAAGTTTTTCACAAGCCGTTCATTAATTCCGCATTTTGGGCACGGCCTAATTTGCGTTTCGGCCAGTTCGGTCCGGTGGTTCGTTTGGATTACCATTACATGAATTCTGGCCACTTTTTCATGCTTTTATTTATGCCATTCCCGAGTCGGCGGAGTGTTAATTGCAAATCCGATAATGGTGCTAGCAACACCAGCACGTTGGGCCGGTCGCACATATGTCATACATGTGTTGTTAATTTCCTTGTGAAACACTGGATTCCCAACAATCGCCCTGCACTTTATTACGACTGGATATTGATTTAAAAATATCGCCCTGTTATCATTTGATAATCGCGCGATTCTTGTTAACACGAAACGAAAAGTGAATTTTACGATTGCTGATTTAAATTCAACAACTTTTTAATTACAATTTTGAACCTTTTCCTCTTGACTAAATCGAGGGACAGTTTTGCCAAATGAAGAACTATTCTTTCGATGTTTATTTTACTTGTTGTACAGGGTTTTTATTGTTACAAATTTAAACAGGTGATAGGATATTCAATTCTAAGACAAAAGTTTCCTATAAACATGTATCGAAAAATGCTTGGTAAGGGAGCTACACCCCCTGGAAGKGGGCTAATATGTTTTTGCTAATATTTCAGAAACCATTTAAGATAAARTTACAAAATTTGGTACAGATRATAAYCTTTATACACCTAAACGAATTCAAACATCAAATGTCGAARTTTTTAWTCAGGGGCGTACGAAACTGGGGGAGTTTAAGGTAAAAAAYACCCTATTTATTTTGGCTTTAGTTTCTCGGTACTTTCCGAAACAAAATCTTAAGTTCCATAGTTTATCACAGAAAAGTCTCTCTTGTGTCGATACGACTTATTGTTTTTGAATAAAATTAATTTAAAATTTATGTTACACACCAATACAACATTTAAATAAATCAGAATTTACAGAATAATAAAAGCAAGAAATTCATATTTTTTAATCAACCTCAACTAATTAACATTACATTACAGTAACAATAATAACATTAATTAAATAAATTTGCCTAAATCTAAAGGAGTTGTTCAAAGTGACCACTATTTTGGTCAATGCATAACTAAAGAAACTAAAGCTAAAATAGTATTTTTTTACCCTAAACCCCACCAGTTTCGGACGCCCCTGATTAGAAATTTCGACATTTGATGTTTGAATTCGTTTAGGTGTATAAAGATTATCATCTGTACCAAATTTTGTAATTTTATCTTAAATGGTTTTTGAAATATTGAAATATTTATATGAAAACTTATTACCCCCTTTCAAGGGGTGTAGCTCCCTTACCAAGCATTTTTCGATGCATGTTTATAAGAAACTTTTGTCTTAGAATTGAATATCCTTTCACCTGTTTAAATTTGTAACAATAAAAACGGAACACCCTGTATATTGGTTCGTTATACAAGGTGCGCCAGAACTCGCGCTGCAGAGAAAAATGCCATATAAGGTAAGATACCGGGAACATGAAAAAATGTTAAAAAAAATTTATCTATAAAAATTTCGAAGTTATGAGTGTTTAAAGTTTGTATTTTGATTCTATTTATTTCAATTGGAAAAATAATTTTTTAAGTTTTTTTGCTATAGGCTATTAAAAGAGGAAACAAGGAAGCTGTATCCTAAACTGTAACTCTGTTCAATGTTATTTGTGGCTTTTAATGGCAAAATTTTTGTCCCTTTACTATACAGTAAAAAAACATATACAAGATCATCAGTATCATTAAATAGATATAAAAAAATGTCAAATGTCAAAAAATAAATGTCAAAATTTTTTGACAGGTAGAATTTTTTAAACATTTTTTTTTCATGTTCCTGGTATCTTACCTTATTTGAAAATTTTCTCTGGGGCGCGAGTTCTGGCGCACCTGTATATTGTAAACATGAAGCGAAAAGTGAATTTTTCGATTGCTGATTTAAATTCAACAACTTTTTAATTACAGTTTTGGACGTTTTTCTCTTGATTAAATCGAGGGACAGTTTTGCCAAATAAAGAACTATTCTTTCGATGTTTATTTTATTCGTTCGAGTAACCGAAATGAATCTCGAATCTGGTATTCGATCATCGGCAAAGGGAAAATAGAGCGCTTCAATTTGTCTTGTCTCGTCTCATATAAAATTCATACAAATATCGAGTGGTTTTTCAAGTTTAAATGGACCATTTATGGAAGGCGTCGGTGTTGTTTGCCATTTTTTTTTATCTAAAAATCTTTGAAAATGGCGACAATTTCGTTACAAGAATGTGAAAAGTTTTTTAAGATAAAATAATGAAATAAAAACTTTGCTTTTTTGCCATAAATGCAACATTTATTTGAATTTTAACGAAATTAGGTATAAGATTTTAATAAGATTAAAATTAAAACAAAAAGAGTTTAACTGAATATTAAACATTTTAATAATTGATGACTCACTTATTTACTTTGAAGCTTTTGTATAGCTTAAGAAATAAACTTCATAAAATTTTTGAACAAAAAGTTAAACATTCGGGTATTGAATAAAAAAATTGTATTTATAACATTTTTCGCTTTTTGTCGTTATTCTTAAGAATGGTTTTTTAAGTCAAAATGATCATTGATGTAACATGTTGGTGTGTTTTGTAATTTTTTTTCTTAAAACTTTTGAAAATGGCCTCAATTTTGGCGTGTTCTTACTTAAAAAAAGTGAAAAAAAATTATTTTAAGATATTAATAGGTAAGCCACAGTGAATTTTTGAATGAAAGTTTTTTCCATTTTTTTTTAATTGCATTCAATGTTATGTACTTATTCCGGATTTGGCTTTGTTAAAAAGTGGGATACTTGTAAATATTAATAAATAATAAGATTGAAATAAAAAATACTATAT
>NW_025401063.1:2336261-2337365 GCF_015345945.1 Tribolium madens
ATTTGAATTAAAAAGAAATTGCATTTATTTAAGGTTTGTCGTTCTTTTTGTTATTCTTAAAAGTGGATTTTCAAGTCTAAATGAACATTGATGTAACATGTCAGTGTGTTTTGAAATTTTTTTAACCCTTGAAAATGGCCATAATTTTGCTATTTTGTTATTCAAAAAATAAAAAAAATATTTTTTAAGTTATTAATAGGTAAACCACAGTGAATTTTTGAATAAAAACTTTTTTTTCTATTTTTTTTTTGCATCAATGTTATGTACTTATTCCGGATTTGGTTTTGCTTATTTTTTTACTATAAAATACATTTTATTGGAATTTTAATACTATATGTATGTCGCTTAAGATCTTAAAAACTTCAAAACATTCAGTTTATTTATTGAAAAGTGGGATACTTGTAAATAATAATAAAAAATAAGAATATAATTTTTAAAAATAACAAAAAATATTTATTGTAAATCAAATATTTTAGTTGATGTTTGAGTTACAATTGTGTAGTTTATGAAATATATTTCAAAATGTGCAAAACTAAAATTCTCAATCAAAGAATTAAATAATTTGAAATTTTGAAAAAAAAATTGCCCTTAAAACAATTATCGCTTTTTCTTGTTTTTTAAATTAAGTATTGAGGCGTCGATGTGTTTTGTCATTTTTTTTATTCTAAAATATTCTAAAATAGCAGCAATTCTGTTATTTTATTTAAAAAAGCAAAAACCTTTTTAAAAATTAGGTAGAGTGAATTGTTGAATACAAGTGTGTTTTTCTATTTTTTCATTTACTTCTTAAAGTTTTTTTGCTTAATTTTTTTCATTGATAAGTAAAAAATTAACGAATTTTTGAAATGCTTTATCTGAATGGATGGTATTTAGCAGTAATTTAGTTTATGCACTTCATAAGCTAGTTTTTATATTTTTTTTATTATTATACAGTTTCTACATTTTATGAAAACATCTAAAATTTTGATATATCGAATCAGAAAACAAAATGATTTCAATTTGTTTGCTTAAAGCAATTTGTGAATAATAAGAAAATAAAAGTAAAATTAAGAAAGTCTATCAAAAGAAATAATATCCTATAGATGAATCTAAATCGAATATTTT
>NW_025401063.1:2337496-2338795 GCF_015345945.1 Tribolium madens
TCATGTGTTTTGTATTTTTTTTATGTTAAAACTTTGTATGACTTAAAAATAACCACAATTTTAACATCTTAGTATTCAGAAAAGCTAAAAGTCATATTTTTTTTGGAAATAGTGACCAAAAGGTAACTTTTTAACATTTTGTCAGTTTTTTTATTTCTTCTGAAACTTCACACATTTTTTTGCGTCAAAAAAACATAGAATTTAATTATTTGTATAAAAATTAAGACAAATATATAAAACTAAGAAAATTCAAATAAAATAATCATTGAATTTAAAACTTTTCAATTTTTTTTATTTATTTTTCATTGATCGATTGCTTTACGAAGAAAGTGATCAAAATGTTTGTCCTTTAATTGGATTATAAATTATGTAATTGAGTCAATTTGGGCACTATCCCTCCCCAAGTTGATTTTGTGTAAGGTGAACTCATTTAATTACGGTTCTTGGGAGCTCGCTTTGGGTGAAACCCCGACAGCCGTTGTGTGTTTCATTTCAACTTTCGCCCCGAGTTATTTCATATATTCCGGAATAACTTAATTAAAACTTCATTTATTTTATGGAAACCTGCGGCAGGAACGTGTATGCCATACCCCTTCTTTGTGAAACAGATCTAATTTTGTTTTGATTCTAAATGGGGGTAAATATACGGATTGCGTGTCGTCCAAACAAGAATTATTATCAGACAATAAAACAAACATAAAAAATTCATTCGAAATTAATTCAATTAAACAAAGTGTAAATCGGTCAATACAAACAAATATTTTTGAAAGCTTGCTTTTTGGTCGTGTTAGCCCGAAACAAAGCAATGGCGTCACAAAGACGCCCAACTTAATTCAAGACAAAGTTCGCGAGAGAAAACTCCTCCAACTCTTGAATGACTTGTTGAGTTCGGGGAAAAATTTCATTAATTCGGGCCGAATGTTGACATTTGCGCCGGCCATCGCTTGACCCAATATATCAAAGGCAAGGAAAATATCACAGAGCATTGGAATATTACTCGATTTTAAAGGACTCGAACAATAAAGTCAATAAATGGCAGCAGTGCTAAAGTTCACCGGTGGATATATATGAGAGTGATTTGTCTTCTCTCTTATTTGACAATGGACGGCATGAAATGCGCACTCATTTATTTCACTGTTCAAATCTCACCTATAACAATCAAGTCGGGGTTAATGTCAGCTGGCTTTTTTCACAAACATTTTCTCTGCACGTCACAACATACATTCCTTATTGTAACAGCCGAGGGGACGTTCACTATGGAATTAGTTGTACAAATTTTTGGAATTTAATCGGAAATTC
>NW_025401063.1:2340503-2384494 GCF_015345945.1 Tribolium madens
CAAGTTATTGACATGATTTTTTTTTAAACGATAGTCCCAACAATGAGGCACATTACAAAAATATTTCTATTCATATACAGGTTAACTGGCTTTTTTCACAAACATTTTCTCTGCACGTCACAACATACATTCCTTATTGTAATTGCCGAGGGGTCGTTCACTCTGGAATTAGTTGTGCAAATTTTTGGAATTTAATCGGAAATCCCTTGGAATTATTGAAATTATCTTTGGATCGTTGAAATTGCTGGAATTATATGTGAATTACTGGAATTTTTCTGGAATTTCTGGAATTCTTTTTGGAATTACTGGAATTTTTGGAACTCTTTTTGGAATTACTGAAATTCTTTAAGGACACTTATGCAGGATGACCCAGGGGTGCGTGCAAGCTCCAAAACTTTTTTTCTATCCAAGTTGAGATGATTTTTTTTTAAACGATAGACCCAACAATGAGGCACATTACAAAAATATTTCTATTCAGATACAGGATGTCCTAAATAACATACACAACTTAATTCCAATTTCTAGTTTCTGTAATTCCAACTTAATTTCCGTACTTCCAAAATAATTCCTGTAATTCCAAATTAAATAGTTTTTTTTCTATTTTTTTCTATTCAAGTTATTGAAATGATTTTTTTTAGACGATAGGTCTAACAATGAGGCACATAATAAAAATATTTTTATTAATATACAGATTGTCCCAAAATAAGATACACAACTAAGTTCTGTTTTTTTAAATGAAAACCACATTTTTTACATTTTTGGATTTGTCACTAAATTGTCAAAAGGTTTTTTGGACTTATCTGTAATAGTTTTTGACTTATGTCAATTTATGTGTCAAAATTGCGTTGTGCGTAAACTCACAAAAAATTCATCATTTTAAAACTATTCAAGATAACTTAACCAACTTTTTCCAGTCGATTTCTCATTTTCTGAGATAATTATTCAAAATTTCGTTTGCACACAATAATTATCTGTTTAATTCTCCTCTAAATGATCTTTTAAGAATTTGTAACATGTACAGTGTCAAGTTGGACTTTTTTAATTTTAAATCCTGTAATAGTTTCAAGCGTTTTCTAAAAGTTTCGTTGAGTTAGTCATTTAGTATTCTTTAATTATGTTTATATGTGATTTGTTTTCTATTATAATTTTATCATTATTTAATGTAAAGGATATTACCGTTAAATAAAGTTATTATTATTATAAGGGAGAACACGGAGTCGATGTTCCATCGCCTACTACGATTTTTTGAATATTTCAAAATACAAATGGCAATAATCCATTTTTTTTAGAACACTCTATATTTTATTGTATTATTGCATGGTATTTTTATGAGCTTTTTGTCGATATAAGGTTTATTATAAGTAGTCTTTTCTCAAAATTTTTACATTTTTTTCTGTTAATCATTCTTTCCTGTTCTTATAAAGATTACTAAAATTGTTTTCTTTATTTTAGTGTATTCCTATTTCTATTACAATTTCATTTTATTGAAACATATTTTTTTCAGAATAGCATAGATGTGACAAATTTTACGATAGCGGCTTATTCGAATTCTTTTTTTTTAGAAAAAAAAACATTTCTTATTTTGCAAAAATCTCACAAATTTTACAAAGTAGACCCCATAAACTCTATATCGATAAAAAGCTCATAAAAAATGCCATGCAATGAGGCAATAAAATATAGAGTGTTGTAGTTAAAAAAATCAAATTATTGCCATTTGTATTTTGTCATTTTCAAAAAATCGTAGTAGGCGATGGAACATCGACTCCGAGATTGCCTTTATGTCAGAAAATGCGCTAGAGTTTAAGAAAACGACTGGAAAAAAGTTGGTTAAGTTATCTTGAATAGTTTTAAAATGATAAATTTTTTTGTGAGTTTACGCACAACGCAATTTTGACACATAAATTGACATAAGTCAAAAACTATTGCAGATAAGTCCAAGAAATCTAAATGCGTTATATTGACAATTTAGTGGCGAATCCAAAAATGTAACAAAAATTTGGGCTTTTTATTTAAAAAAAAAACGAACTTAGTTGTGTATCTTATTTTGGGACACCTGTATATGAATAAAAATATTTTTGTAATATGCCTCATTGTTAGACCTATCGCCTAAAAAAAGCATGTCGATAACTTGAATAGAAAAAATGGAGCGTGCACGCACCCCAGGATCACCCTGTATGTATAATTTCTTTTCAAAATTAAATCGAATTTTTTAGAACTATTTAATTTGGAATTGCAGAAATTAATTTGGAACTACCTGAATTAATTTGGAATCATAGGAATTAATCTGACAAAAATAGAATTAAGATGGATTATTGGGATTACTGGATTTTTTTTGGAATTACTGTAATTTTGGTGGATTTTTTCTGGAATTGGAATTAGTTGTACACATTTTTTTCAAGTTAACGGCCCCTCGGTAATTGGTAATCCGGGCTAATATTTGCGACAAGCTATCCATTTTTCGATGATTGATTTATGCATATAGTGGTCTTGTCGGTTAAATTTGCATTCGGCCATGATTAAACCGATCCGAATCAAATATAAATATAGCAATTGAGGATTTTTTATTTGCTTTATTACAACGCTAATTTCACGTCCAAGCTTTTTCGTGCTACATGCAACCAGGGAATAAACTAAAACTAGTCAGAAGCTTTATTAACACGGTTCACTTTTTTAACGTTGCTCATAAACAGCCAAACAACAAACCTCACTGTTGAAATTTGCCTGATTTTTTAGACACTTGTAGAAAAAAACACGTATGCAACATGTGGCAAATTTGTATTTTGTGTAAAACACAAAGTTTATGGGATAATTTGACTCATTTACTGAAATTAAAAAAAATCCAATTGTGTCCAAAATATTTTTCAAAATTTGGACACTGTATACGAGGTGAGTAAAAAGTAAGTAACCAATAGTTTTCTTAATTAATAAAAATTAAAGTGCTATAAAAATGTGATCATGAAATTTTGTTTTGTTTCTGAATTATGCTGATTTTTTTTTAAATGGCCATATACATAATTTTTTTTTTTATTAAAATTGAATTAAACGAATCCACTTTTATGTAGATAGTTATTGTAATTTTCAAATTATAATTTTTGTAAAAAGAGAGTTTATCCGTAAACGTTTCTTTTGTGACTAATTTCAGTCATGCAGTAAAAATTGTGTTTTTTTGCTGTTGTTTTTTTTTGTTTCTTTCGCTGTTTTAGCAGTTTCTGGTTTCTGGAGGGGTACATTGCAGATTCTCAGCATCCGATATTTTGCACTACTAACTGCACTAGTCATCCATCAGCTAAATCAATAAAAACTTTCAAAAATTGAAAGGCCTTCTGATTATTTTGTTCATTCACGTGCTAATTATAGTGTGCTTTTTACTCTCAATCTGATTTGCGGATAAAATAGTATATTATGTTATATGGAGTAAAAGAGAGTTTATGTGGCTCAGCTGACGTTTAGCTTCGCCACATCAACTGTCACTTTTTCTTCAAGTAACATAATATAATATTATAGTGGGATGCTATTTGTAAAAATATTTTTTTTGAAACTCAAAAAAATCTTTGAAAAATCTTGTTTTTAAAAAATGGCACATTTTAAAAAAATAATTTGAGCAAAAAACCTTTGGCTCTACATTTTGGTATATTAAAGTCTCATTTATGTACAAATATACTTTAATTATTAAGATCTATATTTTGAGCTAGTAGAAAAAAATCATACATGCAACATTTGGGGTACTTATGGTGACTTTTCTTACAAAAAACTAAATATTTATTAAAAGTGTTTTTTTTGTGTAAAAGTATTGAGCGATTCTGGTGCATCTGTCAGAATTAGGTTTGTAAGTTTCTAAAATTTTAGCTATTGTTATAAAAAAATATATTTTTTTTAATTATTGTTACCAGTTATGTGTTGTAAATGCAAGTACAAAAAAGTAATGAAAACGATTTTATTAAAATTTTAGGCACACTTTGTTGTAGTTTTAAAGTCAAAATTTGGAATATTAGTCTTAACAGGTATATCATTTAATTTGAATTTGAACATTTTATTTTACTTCTGATTACTAATTTTATTATTTTGTTTGATTTTTTGTTAAGATTAAGTCTTATCTTTGTTACAGTTCACAAATATCCTATTTTGAAGCAAAAAATTTAAGTTTACGTCTTTTTGAACATCCCACAATGTCAAAATTATAGTTATTTTTATAGAATATTGTATTTTATAGTTAAAACCTTGACTTAGATTCGATTCGATTTTATTCGCAACGTCAAGAGCTCCAGAAGAAAATAAAACAATAATAAAAATAAAAATAGATTCGATAGTACGAAAATGGCAAAGTGATCAATATTTATAAAAAAAGTGAAAAAAGTAAATACAAATAGAAAGTGGATAATTACTAAAATTTGAAATGAAAATGTACACAGTCTGTTTTTCCTGAAATAGAAGCTCATCATAGAACAAATATTTTGTCATGTGAAATTTTCCTCAATGGCTATACATGTTTGGTTAAAATAATAATTTAAAGTAAAAAAGTTAAAACATTTTTTAGTACGTAACTAATTTTCAGTTTCTGGCAACAACTATGTGTTATTTAGTAATAAAATAACTAAAAAATAAAAAATCCACTTTGATTGCTTTTTATTAACACACCTGATGAATTATTTAATCAATAAAATTTTAATCTGCTTTTAAATTGGTTGAAAACTGAATTTTGGTGAATGTGCCTGAACAATTATCAATAAATAATTTAAATTAATTAAAAACTCAAATAAAATTTATTAATTTTTTATTTTCTATTATTTGCACTGTCCGTAATAAACTCTAACTGGCAATTTACAAATAAATATTTGTTGTTGTTGACAAGAAGTTAGTTTTACTTTTTTATATTATTATTTTTATTCACTTGTTTACAGGTTAAAATGTGAAAGGTGATAATTATTTAAGAAACGATAAAAACGTCTAAACTCGCTGTGTAGCAAAATATAAAATTTGAATTTCTCAATAAAACTGAAATAGTATCCGAATCTGCCTTTCAAATGCCTTTCGGCGATGATTACATTTCGTGCATTTACACCGTTCCATTACGATTATAATATAAAAGTGAGTATCCATAAACCGCATTAAACTACCTTGAAAAAAGCCATAATCAGAAATTCAATAAAACTTAACGTCCCGATTAAGCCTCCAGCGACAGTTACGCGAAATAACAATAAACCAGTCCCAACTTAATAAATAAATTTTATCATGACATTATTTTTTTTATGAACTCAATCTTGGCATGTAAATTTAGGCCGCCGAAAATAATTAACTCTTGAATAGTTAATTAAATTGGAAAAAGGCCACGGAGTGAGATGTGTAATTGGGCGAACTAACCGATCACGGCGAGCTCCTTCGTCCTGCGAAGGGTGCAGCAGGAGTGTGGCAGGAGCAAGTGCCGCTAGCGGGCGGGACTAGATCCTGCTGCAGGATCAATACTCTGAGGACCAAGGCTCAGGACAGGACTGTCGGCTTATTTATGATATTGCGAGCTGTTTCAATTGTTCTAATTTTTTTATACACTCGTGAGGGACACTTGGGCCAAATCCTATTAATTTATTTGCTTCCTGAGCGAAAAACTATTAGGTTAGACTGTTTGAAGAGGCCAAAACTATTTGTTTTGTTGGCCCAAATGGCAAAAATTTAATTATTTTAACTACATTTCAGAAAGCTCGTTTGTGTCTCTTTCCAGGCCACGTTTTGTTTCAAATCAAATAAAAGCTTGCTAAACTTAAAATAACTCAGCGTGAAAAATAGATAATTTAATAGAACGGTGTCAAAACAAAGTTTCTAATTACGTTGAATTTACTATTCGTTCTGGTGAAGCTGGAAAAGTTTAATTGGGAGATTAGAGTCGCAAATTTTATTTAAATATTTAAAACTATAACAAATTTTAAAATTGTGCTACAGAGTAATTAGCGTTTTTTCAGTTAGACAAGGACACACTTATACAAAATTTCGTTGGATAGACAAAGAGAGAAAATAACAGACTTAAAATTTTTTGGGGGGCATTTTCGGTTGTGGGTAAGTTGTACATTGTCGCCGCCAAGTCCGCCCCTGCCGCCCCCGGCCCTGCGCTAAACAGGAGCCGCAAAAACCCGCCTTGAATTTCCACCTCTGGCGAAACCTAAATGACGCTTATCAAGTACGACCTTCATTGTAATCCGAATTGATTTCTTTAATCTGTTTTCTTGGGTAGATGATGTTGGCTGTCATCTCACTTGTTGCCTTTGATGGTTGCGAATCCTTTGAGCTGACTTTTTATTCAGATGAAACGTTGCTGGCAGATATAACAAGAGACGGATTCGACGGCCAGTTCTTAGGGATTTGACGAAGAATATCTGTGTTGTAAATGGCGTTGCCCTTACGCCCTATTAACGGGCTAACAGGCCGCACTTTAGCCCGAATTAGGGCCCGAAGACGTTACGTAAGATTTACGATTAATATCAGACGATTTGCATGGGATGCCGCATGCTTAAATTCATTTAAATGTATAAAGCATGCGCCGTGCAAAATTCTAATACAAGTTTCAGACAAACTTTAATTAAATTATCCCATGAATATTCGCCACTTTTTTTCAGGAGCGATATGCGCCGATACCTGAAAAAGCTGAAAAATTTTCGAATTTTGTGTGAATTAAAATAGTTTTTTGTCATTTGGTAAAGATCACAGATTTTTTTTAAATCTGAATTCCAAACTTTAATTGAATTTTTTCATGAATATTCGCTATTGTTTTTCAGGAGCGATATTCGCCGATAGTTGAAAAAACTGAAAACTTTTTAGAATTTTGTGTATCGAATGGTGAAATTCGAAATTAAAAGTTTTTTTCTTATTTTTTGAATAAAAGGAAACAGATTTTTATAAAAGTCTACATTTCTGTTAATTAGCACCAAATTGTAATAACGATTTGCGATAAAAACCAGTTTAATAAACAAATCATAAATATTTGACCTGAAAAAGTTTCAGAATTTTGTGTATTTCAAAATTAAAAAGATTTTTCCTATTTTAAACTTAAATTAAATATTTAATGATCTTCTAAACTTTTTCTCAGAAGTGTTATTTACCGATAATTCAGAAAACTGAAACTGTTTTAGAATATTGTGAATCAAATGGTGAAAGCACGAAACGGAATGTGTTTTTCCTACTTTTTGATGAAACCAAAACAGATTTTTTCAAAAGTCTGAATTTATAATTTTTTGTTAATCTGCACCGAATTGTAATTGAGCGATTTGCGATAAATACCAAACTTTAATAAAATTATTTCATAAATATTTCCCACTTTTTTTAAGAAACAATATTCGCTGATAATTCAAAAAGCTGAAATTTTTTTAGAATGTTGTGTATCGAATTGTAAAAATCCGGAATTAAAAGTGTTTTCCTCATTTTTTGAAGAAAACGAAACAGACTTTTATTAAAGTCTAAATTTATAATTTTTTAAGTTTTTGTAAATTAGAATCGAATTGTAATTGAGCGATTTGCTATAAAAATCAAACTTAAATTAAATATTTAATGACATTCTACACTTTTTTGCAGAAGTGATAATTATGGATAATTCAAAAAAAAATTTAGAATTATGTGAATCAAATGGTGACAAAAAATTGATGAAACAAGTTTTTCATTAAATATTTAATGATCTTCTACACTTTTTCTCAGAAGTGATATTTACCGATAATTTAGAAAACTGAATTTTTTTTAGAATTTTGTGAATCAGATGGTGAAAACACGAAACGGAATGTGTTTTTCCTACTTTTTGATGAAACCAAAATAGATTTTTACAAAAGTCTAAATTTATAATTTTTTGTTAATCTGCACCAAATTGTTGTAATTTAGCGATTTTCGATGAAAGCCAAACTTTAATAAAATATGTCATAAATATTCCCTACTTTTTTTCAGAAGCAATATTCGTCGATAATTCAGAAAGCTGAAAAATGGTGGAAATTTGAAATTAATTTTTTTTTCATATTGTTTGAAGAAGATGCTACAGATTTTTATAAAAGACTGAATTTACAATTTTTTGTCAGTTTGCATCGAATTGTAATTGAGCGATTTGCCCAACTTAAATTAACTATATTTCATGATATTTCCCATTTCTAGTGTTCAGTTTAGAAAACTGATTTTTTTTAGAATTCTTTGAATCGAATAGTGAAAACCGAGAATCGAAAGTGCTTTTTGATCTTTTTGATAAAGACTAAACAGACTTGTACCCAAAAAGACAAAATTTATAATTTTTTGCACCGAAATGTAATTGGGCGATTTGCGATAAAAACTAAAGTTTATTTCATAAATATTCCCCACTTTTTTTCAGGAGCCGATGATTCGGAAACCTAAAAAAATTTCAGAATTTGTGTATCCAATGGTGAAAATCCGGAATTAAAAGTGTGTTTTTAAATGAAAACAAAACAGATTTCTACCAAAATCAATTTATAAATGTAAGTTTTTGCAAATCTGCAATGAACTGCAATTGAGCTATTTGCGATAAAAATATGGTAGATTTATTTGGTTGAAATCGGGCAAATATTTGGTCTGGAAATGAAACAATTTCAGCGTTGAATTTTCCGTTTGGCGTTCCATTGGCAATTTCCCCTCAAACAAATTAAACTTTTAGTTTTCATAATCACTACTCGTCACCGTATAAAAATCCGGTTTTTCCGCTGTTTACCCCCCGACTCGAATGCGCTGTTTCAGCAGCCTGAAAATTATTCAGAATATGCACGAATGATAAAACGAAATAAACAATTTACATAAACCACATGAATAAAATTGAATTTATTCTCACATATATTTTTCGTATCCGGATATTCTAATTCGGTGAATCCCCGGCGATTTTTCGCCACTATCTCCACCTAAAACATTCATTTGCATGATAATCACTCGACAATATCTCCAAATTAGGGCTTATTCAGACCATATTTAATTGACGTAACCTTAATCGAGTCTGGAATTAACCACGAGTTTTCCCTTCATGTCCACCAGGAGTGGCAAATCCCGCCAAAATAAATATTTCATTCGGATAGTTGGGCCCTAATTAAGTTTCCAGGGACGCAAGGTTACGTGTTTACGACTAATTCTGAGATGTTTGTACATGAATTGTGAATTTTTCGGTCGCCTGAATCCTGAAATTTATTATGAAAGACGAATTGTGTCTATTTGTGAAATATGAAAAGAGCCACAAAGTAAAACAGAGCTCTTTGCTCGAACATAATTTGAAGAAACGCCAACAAATACACAGCGCGAACATCCATTGTTCATTCCATAAATATTCATTATTTCAGGTGGAATATTCTGAATACTGAAATGCGTAGCTCAAAGAATCTGACGGCCGGAAAGCTCTTAAGAGAGACGACGCAACGGCAATATACTTTTGCTTTTCAATTATTGAAAACAGATGTGTATAAAGTGCACATTAACTTTTCAAATTCGGATTTGAATTTCACAAGAGATCTGACGAGCTTTAATTGTGCAAATATTGGGAGGTTGCATCACGATGGAATGTAGATGTAATGAGTTGGGCCTTGAAAAAACTTAATTACTTCGTGAATTAAAAATGCGCTGTTGACGCTAACAGAAGGAAAGTGATTACTTTCGAAATACCGACAAAACAGGAGCTTTTAATAATTAATTAGACCACATTGATCGCTTATTAACGTGTATGGAGAAGGAATTAAAAATCGTGATTGAAACGTCAAAGCTTTTGATCTTTGAATATTTTCTGACCCATTTAACTCTTCAAACCACTTAATAAAAATTTTCAGACAAAAATTGCTAATATCTGAATTTTTAACAATAATTCAAGAACAACCCTTAATACAGGGTGATTTTTAAAAAAATCCAGGCGCTATAGACTTTTTAATATAGTATAAGACGACAATTTTAGAATTTTTCTAAATGTTATGGTATATTTTGGGCCCTATTCAACTTTCTAATTTTAATTGGAACCCAATTTTTGTTCTTTATAATTTCGAAGGTATTAGTTTTCTTGGTACAGATATGTGCAATATGTTTTAATGTTACTAGAAATTATTGTTCCAATAATTATCAAAGTTAAAAAAATAATAACAAATCAGAAAAACATTTACTTTATTGCGATTCATTTATTTTTTTATTTTTTACTTATTTGTTTGGTGTACTTTAAACGAAATTATTGTTAGCGTCAATTTTTTTATTGACACCATGCAACTAGATTTTAATAACTTATTAGATTTTATAACTTACTAAAATAATATTTAGGAAAAAAACAGTTTAGAAACCAAAAAGTAATTCTCAGTACTGACTTCTAATTTAGAGAAATCAAAACTGCATAAGTAAATCAGTATAATTGTGCTAAAGAAGTCACAAAATTTTTATAAAAAATGGTCCTGCACAAGACAGTAGAGATGCGTAAAAAAACACAAAATTAAACAGAAGTAATAAAGAATGTCAGAGAAAAGTCGACTTGTATTAAAAATTCTCAAATTTGGAGAGATTGTTAAGCAATCAAATGTACAAAAAGTTAAACAACAAAATTCTAGGAGACAATTTTTCAAACTTTAAAATAAATAGGAAATATTTATGAAAAAAACAGTTAAGAATCAAAAAAGAGATTCTAAATATTTACTTTCTAACTTAAAGTTAAAAAAAAAACACATCCAATTTACAGAAATCAGAAACCCCAACATTAATTACAAAAAAACTTTTCTTTACAGTTGAGAACAAAATTAAACAGAGCTTAAATAGAGCAAAACTTTCAAATTTAATAAAATGTCAAGAAAAAGCTTCAAAAAATCTGGCTGGTAATATGTAGCGATTAATTTATTTTATTATTTTTTACTTATTTATTTTGTTTACTTTAAATAAAATTATCGTCAACGTCAATTTTTTATTGACACCATGCAAGTAGATTGTATTAACTTATTATATTATTTTTTTCCAAGTTTGATATTTTTTTTAACAATAATTTTTAGTTAAAGTAGAACTTATGTATTAGACATGTGTGTACCAAAAAGGCTAATATTTTTCAAAATATTAAAAAAATTGAGTCCCTATTTAAAATTAGAAATTTGAATTTACTTACGAGTGGTTCAAAATATACTATGACATAAAGGAAAATTCTAAAATTATCAGCTTATACTGTATTAAAAACCATTTAATTCAATTTTTTAAATAGGCTTATAAATAAAAATTATACACCGCCAGCCGTTTTTTAAAAAACATCCTGTATTTTGTAAACTGATGAGACCATCGAAATATAAGAAAGAGTAATTTTGAAATGGTTTTTGAAATACAAAAATTGAAAAAGACAAAACTAAAATATTTTTAAAAAGCTCTTTGAAATTGAGAGTTTTATTTCAAGTTTTGACAATAATTTATTTTTTTATTTTTTAAATCTTGTTTAAGTGTGTTTATCTCTTACGAATTTAATGAGTTAGTTGTAGGTAACGTTTTTATTTTTTGCCACAACTAAAAAAACTGAAAAATACAAACTTAAAAATAGCTATTTTTGCAACAAGTTTACAAGTTTACTAGTCGTGTGCAAAAAACAGCCATTTTGCATCGTGTTTCATACAAGATTTTTTCCAATTTGGTTGGAAAAGCGTAGGCATCAAATTCGAATTTTAAATCTGTGATTTCAATCATTTTCCAAAATCGTACTATACCGGGTGACTCCTAAATAAACCGACAAATCAACGTAAAAAGGGTACAGATTATGGAAAGCTGTGATAAAATTTTGTCGGTCTATTTAAGAATCACCCTGTATAGTATCGGGGCGGTTGCTAAGAAAACAGTGTTATTTATCATCTTTTTGTCACACTTTTTAACACTAGTGATAAAATAATGTCATATTTTATAAGAAGTGTTAAAATTAAGCACATTAGACAACTAAAATGACATATCACTTGCTTTTCACATCCAAATTGGAGAAAAATCTGTATAATAATCTTATTAAATTTGGGAATTTTAAGTTTTGACAATATATAACTTTTTTATTTTTTAAATTTTGTTTAAGTTTGTTCGTTTGTTGCAAATCTAAAGTCGTACGAATACAATTTGGTTCTTGGTAATGTTTTAGTTTCTCAACTGTCTTTTGTAAGATATCATTTTTTATTTGATTGAAATGTGTTCTCTGTTTTTCCTTTTTTCTTTTCAACTACGTTGAATTTTTGTTTGATATTTCTGAAACTTTAAGTTGTCTTTTTTTTTCAATTTTTAATTATCAAGTTCTCACTTCCAAATACTTTTTTTTGTTTTTGTCAGGTAAAATGTTCATTTTTGCATCTCTGACTTTAATTAAACAAGTTATGTTTACTTTGTACAAATTCATAACTAGAGAACACTTTTCTTGATTTAAATTAATTAGGAAATAGGTCTTTGAAATACCAGAAGCTTATATTAAAACTTTTCCTTTACTTGTTGTTCTTTGAGAAGCTTACACTTTTAATTTGTAAAAATGAATTTTGAAACTATATACAAGTTTAAATAAAAATACGTTTTTGTAATTTAAGAATTTTATTTGAAAAAACCGAGACAAAGAAATTTACAAATTTTTTATATGAAAATAAAATATAATAATTAACAACTCGGAATTTTTATGGGACAACGACTGAAAAAAATAGTTTTTTGTGTAAAAGTGGACTGAAAAAATTATAACAAGTAAGAAAATTCTTGTTTTGAAGAAGTCCCACCCAACTCAAGACAGGTTGTTTTTTGCTTCACTAACAGTCGATCTTTAATTTTGTTTATTCTGCTATAACAGTTTCGTTTGTCGTTCGTCAGCAGTAAAGTTTGCGTTAGTTTCGCATTGATAGAGGCTTCGCCTTTAATATAATTTCGCTTTTAGTGTCCCCCAGTTATTTCCTTCCGTAAACAAATTACTTAACCAATTCCTGGAAACTTTTCCGATAGTAAACAATTATCCGCCGCAAGAAACAGTCATCACAACTTTTATCTCAGTTGCTTTCTGCAAGAAAATTTCCCAGTGCAGCAGTCAATAACCGTTCCCGCATAATAATGAAGCGAATAATTAGAGCAAACTCTGAAAAGTTGTCTGCAAAAACCGAGTACAAATCTACGGCACATGCAGATTAACTAACGACCCAAATCCGACAAGAAGTTGGCTTGGATTGGCCTGAGACGTGAATATTAATCAAACTCGGGGCAAGTTTGCTGCAGTGCCGAAATGCAACCGGAAATGACACGTTTTTTGCCACGAAATACGAATCGATGGCCCCCACGCCAGTCGCAGGTGTCGATGAATTTCGAATAGAGACATGAATATGAAAGCGGTGACGTTCGATTAAAATTAATGATAGGTGGGGTGAAATGTAGGCGATTAGGCCACTACACTGAGAGAATCTATTAAATTTGACCATTTGTAATTAGGTGGGTTATTGAAATGGATACAGTTCTAGTTTAGGGGTGAGATATAAAGACTGCGGATTGAAATCGGGTGGGAAATCGAATTTGGTTCTTTGTTGCTCTATATGGGCCATAAAACATAACAGGCGGTGATTTAAGAATGTGTTATTGCGCCGACAACAGGGAATAGACATGGGGTATTTCCGATTGAGCTGGAGGTAGTTTCCGGATTCGGGAAAGCACTGCGGGTTGTTAAATTTTATTAAGAGGCTTGGAAAGTGGATAAAAATTCAAAACTTTTTTTTAATCATAAAATCGATTTTTATAAATAAACTTTTTATTTCAAGGTTTAATGTGTAATAAATTAAAGATCAGAGCGTCTAATAAAAAACAGAAAGTAAAAGAAAATTGTAATTTAAACTTGGTCTTTAAGAAAAACAAACATATTTCTCATTTTACCATCAAATTTAATGTTAGAAGACAAATTAGTTTTAAAAAATACTAAAATAATATTTAGGAAAAGAACAATTTAGAAACCAAAAAGTTATTCTCAGTACTGTCTCCTAATTTAGAGAAATCAGAACTGCATAAGTAAATCAGTATAATTGTGCTAAAAAAGTCACGAAAATTTTATAAAAAATGGTCCTGCACAAGACAGTAGACATGCGTAAAAAATAACACAAAATTAAACAGAACTAAAATAGAATGTTTGAGAAAAGCTTTGGAAAAGTCGACTTGAGAGATTGTTAAACAATCAAATGTACAAAAATTTAAACAGCAAAATTCTAGAAAACAATTTTTCAAACTTTAAAAAAATATGTGTGACAAAAACAGTTATGAATCAAAAATGGGATTCTAAATACTTACTTTCTAATTGAAAATTTCAAAAAAAATCTAATTTAGAGAAATCAGAAATTGTTTAAAATTAGACAATAGAATTGCTGAAAATCCAAAAACTTTTCTGTATCTACAGTTGAGAACAAAATTAGACAGAGCTTAAATAGAGCAAAACATTCAAATTTAAAAAACGGCTTCAAAAATTCTGGTTGGTAATAAATAGTTGAAATATATTTTCAAATTTTTATTAAGAAGTAACAAATCAGAAAAACATATACCTAGTTTGGTTTATTCTATTATTTTTTAATTATTTATTTTGTTTACTTTAAATATATTTTTTTAAACAATAATTTTTAGTTAAAGTAGAACTTATGTATTACACATGTCGGTACCAAAAAAACTAATATTTTTAAAATTAAAAAAAATTGAGTCCTTATTTAAAATTAGAAGTTTGAATATAGTTTAAAATATACTATGACATTTAGAAAAATTTTGAGCAAAATTTTCGAATTCAACAAAATGTCAAGAAAAAGCTTCAAAAATTTTGGCTGATAATAGTTGAAATGTAAAGAATGTTAGGTTTAAAGACTTGGAACAGAAATTCTTAAATTTGAAGAAAAATGATTAAAAATACAAAAACTGTATAATACATTAAGACAAAGAATTTAAGTAAAAAAGAAATTTAATGTAAGTACATTGATGGTCTTTGAAAAAATCTGAGAAAACAATTTCTCAATCTTTAAAAAATATGAAAAATATTATTTATAAAAATAGAGTTAAGAAACTAAGTATTTTTGAGTAGGTACTAACTACTAACAGTACTAACTTAAAAATAGATGAAATCATAAAAATTTTAGTAAAAAAATTATCCCGCAAAAGACTTACTTAAGAAATAACTTAAGAAAAGTTTTAGTTTTCAATAAAATTGAACAGAACTTTAATAGAACGAAATTATTGGATACAGTAATGCCAGGAAACAGTTTTGTAAAAAAATGTCGATTTGTAATACAATATCTCAAATTTCTATAAATGCATTATTAAGAAATTATTTGTTGTTTATTTTTTTTAACGATTTTACCATTGTTGACGGTGAATTTCAATATTTATAAGCTTAATAATAAAAATTTTTATGAAATTAAAAAAAAATATGGGGAAAAACAGATCTGAAACAAAAATAAGATAATTTGATTTAGAGAAACCAAAAGGTGCTGAAACTTATCGAACTTTTGATAATTCAGCATAATCATAATATTTATCTTACAAAAAATTAATTTAAAAAAGTTTGAATATGCAAAAAAATAAACAGAACTTAAACAGTACAAAATTATAAAATGTAAAATGTCAGAAAAGAGCTTTGAAAATATGTCTTGTAACAAAAATTCTCAAGTTTAAAGAGATTATTAAAATAATAACATAATATAATAATAATAATAACAACATAATTTTAAATTTTATAACATCTAAAAATCTGAGCATTTAATGCTGTCTTAACTAAAATTTGCACTTCTTAAAATTTTCGATTTCGTTTAAGTTTAAAAAAATTCTGAAACAGGTCTGAAAGAGGACCAAATTGTATCAAAATTTTAAAGTTTTTCTGCTCAGAGTCAAAAAATTTAAATATCAGGAAGGGTTCCGTGACCTATTATTCTAAAATTGCTTTATTGTTTATGCAACCCTGTTTTTTTAATTTTGAACGATTTTTTTGAGGAACAAAAATGGTTTTAAAAAATCAATACACATTTTAAGAGATATACTGCTCAAAATATCCTCAAAATAATGTATCACTCTACCTCTTTTGCTATTTAAATTTTTGTTAAAATTGACCTGTTTCAGCATTTTTTCCAAACTTGGACGCAAAGTTTAGTTGAAACATCCTTAGTTTTTAAAAGATAAACACATGCATTTTTTAATTACCGTAATTTAAGAAAAAGTGTGTTGTGTTTTATGAAATATAATTAAAATTGTAAACAATTCAGTAAAAAAACAGTTTAGAAACAAAAATAAACCAAAAACTGCTAAAACCCATCGAACTGCTGATGACTCAACATTAATCATAATATTTTTTGTGAAAAAGTTGCAAAAGCTTCAAGAAATATGTTGTCCTGAGGAAGAATAATTCAAAAAAGTTTCAGTTTAAAATAACACAACTTAAATGGAACAAATTGAATTCATGGAGGAAATGCAGAGAAAGTACTGGATGGAAAAAGATAAAACAATGTCATGAAAAACCTTAGATTCGACGAAATGTTTTAAAAATTGTCTCTCTTTTAATTCATGTTGCTCAAAAATGCAGATCAGAGCGCTGGCAATCGTTTTATGTTGCGCCCCCATTAGCGTTTTATTTCGAGTTGGGGCATGTTTAACCCCGTCTTCAATTAAAAAATGTAAATAACGTTTTAATTATTACACCGTTCGAACACGACTCGCCGTGTCTGTCCAATATAAAATGCAAATGGTCGTTTGTCCCTCTGTCATCCTGTTTAGTTTATTCAATCCTGGCAAGAAGAGAGCGAATCAATATCGTCCCACTTACCGATAACCGTGAGGTTGACTTTACTGTTCCTCGTTTGTGCCACTTTAAAATCGACTCTGCATCTGTAGACCCCCTGGTCCGTCTCCCTGATGTGGTCCACCCCCAACTCCGCCGGCTGCTTTTCGGGCATGAAGTACGCCCTGTTGGCAAACACATTTTCATCGGACCAACGCTCGGCGAGACTGAAATCCCGATCCCTGCCGTCCACACTGCAAATACAGGAAACTATGTTAAGTTCCGGTCGATTGTTTGACTTGGGTGCGAAAGTTTTCTCCTCGAAACACCCCCGAGTTTAAAAGGTTGCCAACTAGGCTGTTTGTCCGAAAACTAATCTAATTTTACTATACAGGGTGGCCCAGCAAATTGAAAAAGTGCCTTATTCTGTAACCCTGAACGATATCGTTAGTTATCGTTAGAATTTTCGTATACTGCAAATAAACTAGTTTCGTTGTCTACCGATAACACAGGCGACAAAAAAAGTCAAGTCGTGACAACTTGACAAATTTTATATTATTTGTCTCAGTGAGACAAATCAAATGCACTAAAAAAATTTAAAAAGTCCACACACTTTGTACAAAATAATTTTTTTCTAATTTAAATGAATTTGAAATACTTTAACTTTAAAAAATCATTACTCAATAACTATTAGGCCGATTTTCTTCAAATAAAGATTATTCTAAAGGGATGGCTTTGCCTTTTAGAATGATATAAAATTTGAAATTGAATATTGGCAAACTTTTGAGTTTGAAGTAAATCGAAATAATCTAAGAAAAACGCTACGAGTAATTTTTTTCATTATTACCATCGTGTAGAGCATCTCTTTGTTAGTTGTAATCCAAATTTTCAAAAAAATATACCGAGTAGTTTTCAAGATATGATTTTTTGAAGTTAAGGTTTTCTAATCAAGCATTGCTCTTGCTATGTTAATCTTACTTAAAATTGCATTTTTATAAAAGTATTTGTTTTCAGACTCTTCTTTTGCTTAAAAATGGTCAATTGCACCCTTTGTTCTAATTAGATTAAACAAAAACTGTTTGTTCACTTAAAACAAATAAAGAGTACCTGCGTACTAATTAAAGCAAATAAAGAGTTTTTTTGTTCTAAAAATGACCACTGATCATTGAGCAAAGAGAATCTAGAAGTTTAAGGCTCGAGTCTTAAATATAAGAGCAAATCTTTTTCAAATCAAATCACTTTCCATTCAGATTCCGAGTTGTTCACTTTGTTCTAGCTTTTAACATCACTCGAAAGTGATGAGAAAGCATTTGCTCAGAACATTTTCAAAAAAAGTTCAGAAAGCTAGAACAAAGTGAACAAGTCGAAATCCGAATGGAAAGTGATTTGATTTGAAAAAGATTTGCTCTTATATTTATAGCTACTGCTTTAAACTTCTAGATCTTTTTTGCTCAATGATCAGTTAGAACAAAAAAACTCATTATTTGCTTTAATTAGTACGCAGGTACTCTTTGTTTGTTTTAAGTAAACAAACAGTTTTTGTTTATTCTAATTAGAACAAAGAAGGTGCAATTGACCATTTTTAAGCAAAAGAAAAGTTTTAAAACAAATACTTTTATGAAAATGCAATTTTAAGTAAGATTAACATGCATTTCTCCTATATGGCGCAATACCTGAATAGCAAACCTTAACTTCAAAAAATCATATCTTAAAAACTACTCGATATATTATTTTAAAAATTTGGATTCTTATTAATAAAAAGATGCTCTACACGAAGAAAAAAAGTACTTGTAGGGTTATTCTTAAATTACTTCGATTTACTTCGAACTTCTTCGAACAGTGTTAATTGGCCAATATTCAATTTCAAATTGCATATCATTCTAAAGGGCAAGTCCACTCCTTTAGAATGGTCTTTATTTGAAGAAAATCGGCCTAATAGTTATTAAGTAATGATTTTTTAAAGTTAAAGTATTTTAAATTCATTTATATTAGAAAAAAAAATATTTAGTTCAAAGTGTGTGGACTTTTTGAATTTTCTTTTAGTGCATTTGATTTGTCTTACTGAGACAAACAAAATGATATAAAATGTGTCAAGTTGTCACAACATGACTTCTTTTGTCGCCCTGTGTAATTTCGTTAAAATTTGTCGTTGACAAACGAAAGCTCAATAGGTTGTAGTTGACTCAACGAATTAATATTTTGATGAGTCTTTTTGAAATATGGGTCTTATTTTGGATTATTTTCTCGTAGAATTGCAAAGAAAGTAATTACTACTTTATTATTATATTATTACTGTTGCTGATTTTCCTATAATAAAAATTTAAAACATTCTCGTACCTATTTTAGACAAATGTGCGTACAAGCAGTTAATAAAAAAATTAAAAGACGCTAGCAGTCCCTTTCGAATTATTTTGAAGAATGTTTAGATTTACAAAAACTCTAGCACATGATTTTTTTTTCTAAAAATTAAAGTTTTTTTTTTGAAAAATGGACGACGTAGCACTAGTACAACATCACCCATAGTCCATGTTGATTTAAAGTAGTTGAAACTCATCTTCTTCTAAATAAAAATATAAAAATAGCTTTAATTTTTTTCTACCCAGCTATGTCTTACAGAATCACCACAAGCATTAAATTCATCATTAATTTTTTTCATGCCTTTTTTAAGGCAATGTGTTTCTCCGCTACAAATTTATTTTTTTTTAAACTGGGAGTTGTTCTTTAACAAATTCAACTGTAGCTCAACTTGTTGAATGGTTGTTTTCTTCTTCTTGTCGATGCAAGCCCTTTTTAAACTTTAATAAACTTACATTGAGACATTAATGACGTTTTGAATAAATACTAGAGAATTAAAAATATTGACTTTTCGTTGAAAAAATGTGAAAAGTCGTTCGCTTAACCATAAGGTTACGGAATACGAAATTCAAACATGTTACAACATTTGTCAAAACCCATTCGTTCATTAACGAAATCGTTCATGAACGAAAAATTAGAGAATTAGGGTCTTATTAGTGTCCTTTAAATAGTAAAATTACAAAAAAAAATATACAAGGTGATTTCTTAGAGCCTACATTAGAAACTTTTTAACTACTAATGCAGATAGGAATTTGAAATTTTGTACAAAACCCAAATCGACCAGTCTGAGTTAAACTCAATTATTTTCAAAATGGCTGAACTTCCGGAACTACAAGAAATTGGCACCAACTTTGCAATTTTTAATGGTAACCACTTATTTTTATTGCATTTTTGAATTCTCCTCTTTACACTGAGTAAAATGTACTTAGTTGTTAGTACTTATCTGTCATAGTTTTTGACATATGTCAATTTTTTTGTCAAAATTTTCATTTGCATTCAATTCCTTTATTTTGAAAATTTTAGAAAACTCTTCGAACCTTTGGTTATCGAATGTAAAAAAAATTATTCACTTATTGCAAACGGTTTAAGATGTTTTAAATAAACCTCTGCAAATGAAAATTTTGACCAAAAAATTGACATATGTCAAAAACTATGACAGATAAGTATTGACAACTAGGTACATTTTACTTAGTTTGGAAAGGAGAATTCAAAAATGCAATAAAAATAAATGCTAACCATTTAAAATTTCAAAGTTGGCGCCAATTTTTCGTAGTTCCGGAAGTTCAGCCATTTTGAAAATAATTTAGTTGTACTCAGACTGGTTAATTTGGGTTTTGTACAAAATTTCAAAATCCTATCTGCATTAGAAGTTAAAAAGTTTTTAATATAGACCCTAAAAGAATCACCTAGTCCACCGACTAAAAATATTTTCAACTATACAGCGTGTCTTAAAAATAAGTTACAATACAAACTTGTGTTTTTTTAAATGAAACACTATATGTTTCTTAGCGTTTTTGGATGTAGATTTTTATGACAATGTTTTTATTGGTCGATTTTGCTTAGTTTTAAACATAAGACGTTTTTTTTGACGAAAACATGCACTTTTTTAAAATTTATTACACAAAAACTAAGACATCTGGAAATATTTTTTACTACCGCAAAGAAGAAGGTACAAACTATAAGGTTGTAACATTTTTTTAGTGTGTTGCATTTGCAAAGATAAAAAATGAAGGCGTTTGTTAAAAGTTCAATAACTTAAAAAACTTAAATGGAACACCCTATTTATTGTTTTTGCATTTAAAAGATTATTAAATTGTCTTTCTAAAATTATTTACTTTTAGGTGTTTATAATCAATAACTAAAAAGATATTTAACGTTGAACATTAAAAAATAATTACTATTGTTTCAGTAGCCAAAAAGTGCACAGTTGCACAAGAGATGGAAGAAATATCACTTAATAAAAACTTTGTGTTAAACTGTATTCATTATTCTTTATTTTTACAATAAAATAATTTGAATTTCTGTATGGTGGAATTACCATATAGTTGCCATAGTATCAACAATGCTCAGATATTGATAGGCATTGTTGCTACAATTAATATTGAATGTTAAATATCTTTTCATTTATCAATTCTAGATATTAAAAGTTTATTTTTTTAGATAGACAATTTATCAATCTATTAGATGCAAAAATAAAAAATAGGGTGTTCCCTTTAAATTTTTTAAGCTATTTACCCTTTAACAGACTTCATTCTTAATTTATTAATCTTTACAAATGCAAAACACTAAAAAATTGCTACAGCTTTAAATTCTGTACTTTCTTTTTTACAGAAGTGAGAAAAAAATTCTTCTAGCTATCTTAGTTTTTGTGTAATAAATTTTTAAGAAGTGCATCTTTTTGTCAAAAAAAAATCTTATTTTTAAAACTAAGCAAAATCGAGCAATAAATGTTTAGTTTAAAAACATTGTCATAAAAATCTACATCCAAAAATGCAAAGAAACATACGGTGTTTTATTTAAACACTTATTTTTGGGACGTGCTGTGCTTCAACTTTCTGGGAGAACCTGTATCTCGGGAAAGTTTTATTAGCATTTTTCGATCTGGGGAGTCCCGAGGGAGATGCTTGAAATAATTATGATCGGGGAGATTGCCGATTAGGAGCTTCTCGGATGGACAAATCGACGATCGAGTTATCTCAATTTGGGGACCAAATAGATTTTTTCTAGCTGGGGTGCAGATAATAAAACAGGGAATTTTTCCTTGAGGATGGCAAACACGTGTGCAAAGTTTCGAATTTACTCGCCAAGTTTTTTCCATTAACTTCGTGTACGGAAATGAAGCCGTGTTAAATTAAACTTTCTCAAACGGGGCCAGTTGTGCCAATCTAAGTGTCGGAAAAATCCCAAACTTATAATACGTTAATAAAACCAAATCCGCAAGGATTTAATTGAGCAAAAAATGTGGAAGAACAAAAGAACCACCTACAAAATCTAAAAATTTAGATTTTTAATTATTGGAGATTTATTTATATCACTAATTTTGACAGGCTTTAAAACGTTCATTCTAAAATTTTGAGAAAACATAACAAAAACTTGACCTTTTTGTATGAATTTTTTGAGATTTAATGAGTCCGAAAAAGGGATTATCTTGTTAACTCTACGGATACTTTTCGATATTTTTTTACTCACAGAGAAATAGTGTAATTTTCCAAATTAAAATAAAGTAAAAACTATTTTTCTATTACGAGTATTTAAAGACTAGACACTTGGTTTACAAAAACATGAAGATTATTTGATGTCTATGAAAAGCTATAATTTTTTTCCTTACAATGCAGCGCTTGCTTAAAAAAAAATGAAAGAAATTTCAGGCTATATTATAAACGTCCATCCTGAAATTTTGAGAACATTGCAAAAAATTGACTTTTTTAGTACATTTTTTAAGATTATAGTACTATTTAGTTAATGACATATAAGTCAGGAAAGTCTTGTCAACTTTATGAAAGATTTCAGAAAAAAAATGTTTGCACAGGGAAATGATATAATTTTGTCATGCTAAAATAATGTAAAGACGCGGATTATTTCGGAAGATGTTGGTTTTTGTTTTTTCATTGTGGATTCATGCGTAGATTTTTAATTTTTTGAGTTTTATATTTATTTATTTTTGCTTACCTTATTGTCACTATTATCTTATTCTTATTACTATTAAAAACGTAGACATTTGGTTTACAAAACCTTGATTATTAAATATTTGAAGTCTATTTGCTTATGAAAATAATATAATGGTCTTAAAAATTTGGTTATTCTTAAAAAGTCCATTTTCACGTTTTGAGAAAACATAACAAAAACTTGACGTTTAATATGAATTTTTTGAAATTCTACTTACGATTTCAGTTAATGACATATTAGTCCGAAGAAGTTCCACTTTAGGAACTATCTTGTCAACTTTACGGATAGTTTTTTTTCTCACAAAGAAATAGTGTAATTTTCCAAATTAGAATAAAGTAAAAACAATTTTTCTATTATTTAAAGACTAGACACTTGGTTTACAAAAACATGAAGAATATTTGATGTCTATGAAAACTTATAATTTTTTATCTTACAATGCAGCGCAAAATCAGGTTATGTTATAAACGTACATCCTGAAATTTTGAGAGCATAGCAAAAACTTTTTTATTACATTTTTTAAGATTGCACGGCTATTTTAGTTAATGATATATAAGTAAGAAAAAGTACTTCTTTACGGACTATCTTGTCAACCTGATGGACGTTATCAGACAAAAAAAACGTTTCGATACGCACACAGAAATGATATAATTTTGTCAAGCTAATATAATGTAAAAACGCGGATTATTTTTGGTTTTTTCATCGTTGATTCATACGTAGATTTTTGATTTTTTAAGTTTTATATGTATTTATTTTTCTTTTCTTATCTTATTATCACTATTATCTTATTCTTATTACTATTAAAAGAGTAGACATTTGGTTTAGAGAAACTTCATTATTAATATTTGATGTCTCTTTGTTTATGAAAATAATATAGGTAATTTTCTAAAAAATTAGACGACCTTTAAAAAGCCCATTTTCACGTTTTGAGAAAACAGCAAAAACTTGACTTTTTATATGAATTTTTTGAAATCTCACTTACGATTTCAGTTAATGACATATTAGTCTAGAAAAGTCCTACTTTAGCGACTACTTTATCTCTGCGAATAATTTTCCCTATTTTTTTACTTTCGAAATGGTGTAATTTTCCAAATTAAAATAAAGTAAAAGCCATCTTTTTATTAAAAGACTAGACACTTGGTTTACAAAAACATGACGAATATTCGATGTCCATTTGGCTATAAAAAGCTCTAATTTTTTGTCTTTTGTAATGCAGCGCTTCCTTAAAAAAATTGTAAGAAATTTTCAGGCTATTTTTTAAACGTCCATCCTAAAATTTTGAAAACGTGGCAAAAACTTGACCTTCACGGACTATCTTAGTTAATGACATATAAGTCAGGAAAAGTACTACTTTACGGACTATCTTATCAACTTTAGGAACGATTTCAGAAGAAAAACCGTTTCGAAATTTTTTACCCACAGTGAAATGATATAATTTTGTTGACTCATGTGTAGAGTTTAAGGTTTTTGAGTTTTATATTTATTTATTTATTTAATTTTCCAAATTAAAATAAAGTAGACACTATTCTTTATTGTTAAAAGACTAGACACTTAGTTTACAAAAACATTAAGAATATTCGAAGTTTATTTACTTATGCAAATAATATGAAAATACTACTTTAACATAAAAATGGTGTAATTTTTCCTAATTAAAATAATATAAAAAAGCCTATTATTTCGGAAGTTGTTTTTTGTTCTTTCGCTGTAAAAATGTAAACGTATCCGATCCCTGGAGTTATTCATCCGTTTATTAAGACTCGCCTTTGTTAAGAGAGCTTGGTAATTTTTTTGTGAAAAATTCAAACATGAATAATCTTGCGCTCTTATTAAAATCTCGGCGTTATTTAGCGATGATAAATCATGATTAAGTAAAAATTTAATTTTTCCTCATATATTTAGCAATCCTTAATAAAGTTGTCGGAACTTCAAATAAGCTTTACCGCAAATTTCAGCACGTTTTTGTCGTGAAAGCTCAATTTGTAGTTTAATCAGTAGCCGAGCGAGAGCAAGAGTGCATATCCTGGATTTTAAGACCGGAAAAATTAATATTTATGACATGATGCGTGGTGCATCCTGCACTATGTACACAACGTTTTATATTCAAGTCTCTTCAGCGAGCAAATTCTTTCAGATTTGTAATTATTCTCGATCAAAAAATGGGGTGAAAGCGTGTCGTCGAACTCCTCCTAAGTGAATCATTTAGTTATTCTGGTCTTATGCGATGTTACATCAGTTTATATTAAACTCCATTATTTACAATTAAGACTTGCTCAACTCGCTAATTAAGTTAAAAGTATGCGGAGTTGAGTTTCCCTAATTGTTCAACATGTGTACATGTTTATGCACCAGTTGTTATCGTCTATTAGCGAAATGTCTGCTGAAATATGGAATGGCGGGTTATTATCAAATTGTCCTACACGACACTACATTACGGGGCTGATGCTTATGTACTTGCATCGAATTACAGGTATTAAGCGATGTTGCAGACTTGTCATCTCATGTATTATTAATAAATTTACATACCTGTAAATGGGGGTCCCCAGATCTTCCCTATACCAAAGCACTAGCAACACTTGGTCGCTGGGGTCGCCGGTGGAGATGTCGCAAGGCAGGTACACCGGCTCGCCGGCCACCACCTCGATGTGGGTCGTCGGAACTGAAAAAAAGCGTCCTCAAATTTAAAAAAAATAATTTTAAACCCTTAAAAGGTTTGGTAAAATACAAGTTATTAGTATGACAGATTACTGTTTTTGCTGAAATCAGATTTTTCAGTCGCAAAATCTTGAGAAGATTTGAAAATAAAAAAACAAAAGTAAAATATCCAAAGATTTTAAAATAATTTATTGTTTACATTACTACTATGTACAAATCTGGTTCGTTTATACGCTTTTTTCAAAAAGGTGAAACAATTTTTTTGTGACATTTAAAGAAAGTAGTTTATGTAAGAATAACAAAGTTAAAAGCTCATTAAATGTCAAAAAGCGCAATTTGTTTGCATGTAACAACTACGTCAATGCATTAACTTTCTTCACTGGATTGCAATATACTATTTCCACTTTTTTAAAACATTGCAAGTAATTTTGGGTCCAAMTATATTTTAAAACCGATTATTCAAGGTTATGTATTTAACACAAGTTTTAAAATAGTTTTTTCAACTTTATAAATTTGACTTTTCCGTTCTTTTTGCACTACTTTTGTGGTAGAATTATAAATGGAATTTAATTATGAATAAATTAGCGTTCAAATCTTCATAATCATACATCCAGGTCCTCAGGGTAATAACATACTTCCCAACTGCGTTGCAATATACTATTTGTACATTTTTAAAACTTTACGAGGAATTTTATTTATATTTTTTGGAAAATTGAGGTATAAAACTCTTAGGGATTACTATTTTTTATATTTTAATTCCTGAATAAACTTAAAATATACCTGTTAAATATCCAATACTGTAGACTAAAAAAAATCATTCTCAAATAAAAACATTTTGGCAAAATACGAGTGTACTTTTTTCAAAACCAAATGTTAAACAATATTGTATGACAAAAAAAAATTTAATAAAATAAAGTGATCAAAAGTAGTCGAATGTTAAAATTTTAATGCAGTGTTTGCACTACTTTTTTGGTAGAATTATAAACGGAATTTAATTACGAATAAAATAGCATACAAATCTCCCTAATCATACATCCAGGTCCTCGGGGTTATGACATATTTCCCAACTGAGTTGCAATATACTATTTGTACTTTTTTAAAACATTACAAAAAACTTTATTTATATTTTCTGGAAAATTGAGCTTTTTAGGTATAAAACTCTTAGGATTACTCTTTTTTCTATTTTAATTGCTGAATAAACTTTAATTATACCTGTCAAATATCCAATAGTGTAGACTAAAAAAATCATTCTCAAATAAAAACATTTTGGCAAAATACGAATATACTTTTTTGAAAACCAAATTTATGTTAAAAAGTACCGAATGACAAAAAGAATTTTTGTAATGAAAATATAAACCAAATGTAGTCTTACTGTTAAGATTTTAATGCTTGTCTTTCCTTCTGGCTGAAACCTGATTTTTCAGACGCAAACTTTTGACGGGATTCTAAAACTCGATAACGTTTTGCAAAGAAGTTTTGAAAATAAAAAAAAAACAAAGTTAAAAGGTCTTATTATTTTATCTCAATCATTTTTTTTTCATTTCTTATAGTCATACTTTATTATTATCATCTTTAAAATAGAAGTTTTACTCCATAATTGAAAGACTAATCTTTTACTTGTGACATTTAGTCATAAAATAGTCACTTTTAAAGTAATTTATATAGAATGTAGAACTATGTCAGTGCATTAACTTTGTCATACGAAAAGATTTTTATTATTTAAACGAAATTTAATTGTGATTATAAATTTAAAAATTTATTACATTCTCGCGCTCTGAATCATATATCTGAACCTCAGGGTAATGACTAATGACAAATTTCCTAACTTGGTTGCAATATACTATTTTTACATTTTTACATTATAAGAAATTTTATTAATGTGTCTACAAAGTTAGGCCTTCTAGGTATAAAACCGTTTAAAAATCACTATTTTCTGTTATTTGATTGTTGAATAAACTTTAAAAATACCTATCAAAACTTTAATTTTAGTTCAAATTGTTTTTGTTTAAATTTTTGTGATATTTGCTCTATAACAAATACAGTTTTAGATCAGAAACAAATTTTGAACTAACTTTTGCTTTATAGACCTAAAAGCATTTGAAAAATACATAAAATAAATATGTATAAGTTTTGTTTAAAAATTACAAAAGAAAAACTTTGAAATCATTATTTTTTTGTTTTAAAAACTAGATAATATTAATTAATTTTTTCGTTGTTTGTTTGGAAATATGTCTAACTAACAATTATTTAGCGATATCAATTTAAAAAAAGTTTCAAAAATAATTTTCGCCTCTTCAAAAAATGTGATTTTTTCATTTTTTGCAAACGAATTATAAGCACTTTTTTCGTAGAATTTTTTGTAAATTATACTTTCTAGCCGCAAATATTTCTGAAAATAAATGCTTAAATATTCCGCTTCTAAACTTTATTAAAATCACAAAAACTCAATTTTCTAATTACGATCGGCGAAGCTATTTGTATAAAAAGCACATTCAATTAATTTCTAATTAAATATGCTTTGACTTTTTCACATTTAAGTTTTTACCACCGTAAAATTACATCAAGTTGAAAGCAGATTACAAAAACCTTCTTGGAGGAAACAGAATATTAAATTTGTCATTTTCTACATTTTAACCAAGAAAAAATAACAAATGTAAAACAACTATCGCTATTAAAAGTTCAAGATAAAACCCCTGTCTCGTTAAAAATATAGATTTTCTCGTGTCGTCTACGCGACTTAAAACAAAAAACACAACAGTTGATCTGCTTAAAGAATATTACATTTTTAATACCACTCAGTTTCACAAAACATTATTGGAGAATATATTGCGGAAAGGTTGTCGATGCAATTAATCAAAACTCTTTCACAGTTTAATTACATTGTTGCATGTTAGTTCAATCCTCACTAATTTAAATACTTCTAACAACAATTTGCTTTGCTTTGTAATTCATGTAATTAGTCGCAAAATATTAGTTCGAAGCGACTTTGCTATATACACAAAAGTGTTGTATTTTATTAAGTTTGCTAACTGAAATTAATGATGCTGTTGTTTCTGAATTAAATTCACTTTGTGTCGTAAAAATCTGTCATGTTTTTCGATTTATTTCGTTAAATAAAGCCCGATTTTGTGTAAATAATTTAAAAATATGGTCGGGGGAATTAGCAGCTTGCATGTTACAAGCGATAAAGCGCTTTTAAATATTGATTAACTATATTGTAAACAAAGAGATACACAGGGTGTTTCGTTTGAAAATTGGTACATAGCCATAATGCATTAAGTCCTCCTAAATGAAAATATTTTCAAGATGGCTACACTTCCGGTTATACCGGAAGTCGGTCTCAACTTTCTTATTTTAAATGGAAAGGTATATTTTTTACTACGTTTTTGGATTAATCGGGTTATTTTAAGGGAGTTTTCATCAGCTTTCTCTATACCTAAATTTAACCGTTTTTGAAATATTTGAAGTTTTTCAAAAATTTTTGTATCTGCACCTTCCACTATAAAAATCGGTAACTCTGCCATTTTTAAGATTGTGAATTCGTTTTTTTTGCGTTTGGAAGGGAAAGCTTAGATCTTTCTTCTGGTGTTTTATATTTAAAAAAAATTAATAWACCCCAAAATTTTAAGGTTACTTTTGTAATGATTCAAATATTCAAAACTCAATTTTTCCAAATAAACTACCCTAATTTTTATTTTACTAAATGGAAGAGAATTTAATTTTACATCGATCTGTATTAACATTTCCTTAATAATTTTCAAGTTATGGTAACTTTTTGTTAAGACTGCCGAAAATCTATTACTAGCCACAACCGTTTTCGCATAGTTTGCTATAGAAATCAAAAATATCAAAAATTTCTCTCAATAAACGTCGACAGTGAATTATTATTTGACAAATAGTGCCAAAATATGGAGAGTCAAAGCTACTCAAACTTAGATTTAATTAATTTATTTGTATTTATGGAGAGTGTAAAAAAATTATGATGTCATTCATTAAACAAAAATAAATTTTCTTCACTTACTACCTTTAAATAATTATCGCATGGTAGAACCTATCAATAATAATTAAGTTTGCGTAACTTTGATTCTCCATATTTTGGCACTATTTGTCAAATAGTAATTTACTGTTGACGTTTGTTTAGAGAAAATTTTGACATTTTTGAGTTCCATAGCAAACTATGTGAAAAAATTAGTAAATTTAGGTATAGGGAATGTTAATACAGATCAATGCAGAATTGGTAAAATAAAAATTGGGGTATTTTATTTAAAAATTGAGTTATGAGTATTTGAATTATTACAAAAGTAACCTTAAAATTTTGGGATATGTTATTTTTTTTTTAAATTTGAAAACACCAGAAGAAGGATCTAAGCTTTCTCTTTCAGACGCCAAAAAAACGAATTTAAAATCTTAAAAAATGGCAGAGTTACCAATTTTTAAAGTGGAAGGTGCAAATCCAAAAATTTTTGAAAAACTCCAAATATTTCAAAAACGGCCAAATTTAGGTATAGGGAAAGCTGATGAAAACTCCCTTAAAATAACCCGATTAATCTAAAAACGCAGTAAAAAATATACCTTTCTATTTAAAATCATTTAGGAGGACTAAACGGTTTATGGCTATGTACCAATTTTCAAATAAATACGATTATTCAAACTCTTAATAGTTCTAATGTGGTGTTTAGACGAAACACCCTGTATTGCCGGTTGTTTATCATTCGAATTTTTTATGATGTCATTACACCGCATTATGCAAAGTCTCCGGAAGCATAAATTAATTAAAGTGTGATTTTAATGAGTCGCCAGCTTGTATGTAGTATGTGGCATAATTTTACACATTTGTAAGCAAATCCAGTTTGAAGCTCGGATGTGGCCAGGAAATTCCGACTGCAAGCAAATGGGATGTGTAATAATCGCAAGTGCAACAAGTCAAGCGCGAGTATAGGCCCCGAGATTAAAATATTACGTCTTCGTCGCTTAATTACCATCCAAAATAAGTCCATTTGAATATTTTAAACGAAACAGACGGATCGCCAGAGTCGACTCTTGTTAAACAGGAATTTTAAACTGCTTACATCGATTTTCTAAGAGGATAAAGTACCTCGCTCCTGTATATTTCATAAGGCATTATTATCCGACTCCAACAATTACAGCGAGGCGAAATTATTTCGGTTGCACAATATGTAATCAAAGTATATACATGCACGGAATCCTGCTCTGTTTTGTTGCCTTCTACTAACGTAATTTATACAACCGCCTCCAAGACTTCAACGTTACCTTACGATCTGCAAATAGCTCCGACGTCAACTGTTGCAACTCGAAGTTAATCATTTTCACAACAACAACAAAATCAACAACAATGTTACAATCAATTTAGTTTCACTAGCAAGTTTATGTTGGCGTTTCTGATATTCATACATGCACCCATATTGAATTAGCAGCAAAAATAATAATCCAGAATGGACAAGTTCAATACAGTTTTAATCGGGTTTTGGTATCCAAATTTAAACACAACGCAAACAAATTAAAAATTAAATTGTTATTTTTGGCCGGAAAAACAAGATGATGTGATTCTAAAATTTCAGAAAACTGTATTTTTACAGAAATCGCAATAAATTCGTTTATCCGGAAACGTCAAAAAAGTGACCACTTTTATGACTACATGTCACAAGTTAAAGCTTTACCCTTCTGCTATAAAGTAAAAATGTTATTTTATTTTATATCATGGAGAGGTACCGTAAAATGGGGTTACTTTGACATAGTTTTAGAAATTTTGTTAATGAACTTTTTTATTTGTTGCATTATTTTCTTGAAAAATTTAGCATCACAACAATTGATCCTTCTGCTTTAACAAACAAACTTAAAATTTTGCCTCAAGGTCATAGTTTTTCCAAAATAAAATTGAAAATTTTGTTATGCTAGCCTGGGGGGTACTTTGACACCTTAGAACTAAAAATGTGTAATATGATATCAATAAACTTTATTCAATCTTCGTGTTCATTATAACTGTAATTTTTAAGGCTAAAATGTTTAGTGTTTCTCAAAATGTTATTTTAAAGTACAATTAATGCTTTCATTACGAGTTATACAATTAACATTTTCTTAAATAATTTACTTTTTCTAAAATAAAAGTAAAAAAGAAATAGATAGAGATTCTTTTATAGAAAATGATGTTTTTACACAAAATAAATCACAAAGATTACTTTTTTATATATTTTCTAGAAAAACAATGTTATTTTTTTTAAATTACAACATGTAAATTTGTTTCCTTTTCATAAAAGTGAGAATAACATTTTATTTTCAACCGCAGTTTATAACAGCTCAAAAATTTGTTTTGTTCAATCCTGTATGTTAAAATTGAATTTTATCTCCTCTTTTCTTCATGTTAAAATGAAATGTTATCGTCAAGATGATATCATTGACATTAGATTTCATTGTTGAATTTTACTTTGACATTTAGAAATATCGACAAAATTGACTACAAAATTAGTGGGTATTGAATAAAATTTTATATTGTACACGACGATAAAATTTTTATTATCCTTTCGAGCATATTAGCGTCTCGGCGGACGCCTTGATGCTAAATTGCTCTCAAAGATAGAATTCAATTTAGCGTCTTGTACAATAAATAACTATTATTAAATTCATTAAACACAAAACATGAAATATGTATTTTCTTAAAAAAATTAATGTCATTTTTTGGTATGTTATGGCTTTTGTAAGCCATTTTTGTATAAAAATAAAATAAACATAATTTTGGTTGGTACCTATACTGATAATGAAACAAAATTAGTAGCCCTACATCGTGTCAAAGTAACCCGGGATGTCCAAGTAACCCCATTTTACGGTACATCAGCATGAGACGTTTTGTACTACTAACTGCACTAGTTAAATTAATACACTTTTGAAAACCTCAACATAAATTTTAAACCCGACGCGTGATGCTTGTTTATAGGCGTTGTTATAATTTTATTACTTGCAAAACGTTCTGATTATTTTGTTTATTTACTGTTGCTGTTTACTCTCAATTTGAATACGTTTGCGGATAAAATAGTTTATGCCATTTGGAGTAAAAGTGAGTATATATGGCTTAGCTGAGTTATTTGCCTCACTACGTTTGTAGCTTTGCCACATAAACTGTTACTTTTACTCTTAATAACATAATATACTATTAATGTCTTTTTAAAAATGCCTGATTTTAGAAAAACTAACAAACAAATATTATTTCTGCGTAAATAAATCAAAAACAATGTAGAATCACAAGTTCTCTCAAATAAAATCGTTGTTCATGGCCGAAAAAAAAACAATTTTTTAGTCATTTATTGTTTATTAAGACAATAAAGAAATTGTTTATCTACGAGTGAAAAGGTTAAGTTTACGAGTGACGAAGTCACGAGTGGACTTTTTTCACGAGTAGATAAACAATCTTTATCGTCGTGTATAATATTTCGTTTTATTTTGTACTCACCTACCAGAATTTCTTGAAATATAAGCAGTAGATAAAAATTACTTTATTTCACAAGACGATAAAAGACTATTTTATCTACTGAAATTAGTTAATAAAATATGAACAGTAGATAAAAATTAAGTAATTTTTATACTGTTCATATTTTATTAGACGATCAAAGACTATTTTATCTACTGAAATTAGTTGATAAAAGCAGTCTTTAACATTAAGGACAAAATAAAGTATATTTTTTATGCAAATAGAAAAACCATTTTCATGTATTTAATTAAGTCGAAAATGATAAATTGTTATCTTCCTGGGAGGCAATTTGTCACTTCTTTTTGAAATTAAAGTGGAAAAACTTACTTTTTGTTAGGGTCGTAGAAAATAGTTATTTATATCACAGGGGAGAAGAGAGTATTTTTACAGTAACTACTCAGGCAAGAAAAAACGCTTTCCTTCAATGTAATACAGATAATTTTTCTTACAATGCAATGAGAAAAACTTTAAAACTAAGAATTTTTTTTGATATTCCAGTTTCGTCATTAAATTTGGCAGTATGTTTTTTCGTTTCTAAAATTTAGAAATTTTTACTCCTCTGAGAGGTTACATATATTTTTTTCAACGCCTTTGTCATAAAGTATCGTTTTTTGCCTTCTAAATAAAAATATCTTTCCACTTTTCGAAGTGATAATTCAAAAATTCTCGAGGAATGTGGTTTTTGGGTTCACTATTTAACTTACTTATTTTATTTGTATTTTTGACTATTTGCAGCTAAAAAGTAAAATTGAAAAAACAAACGTATTTTTTTACAAATAGCATTGTTACCTTAGCATTGATATTTTAGTTATCACTTTTAATTCGAATTTTTTGTCGGTATTTTGAGGAGGAAAACACAAGAGGAAAGCTTCATTCTCTTTCTTAGGAAAAATAAATGTTACTTCTTTTTTAGACAGATGAGAGAGATAATATTTTTACCTCTCTGGCAGATAATTGTCCGCTTTCCTTTCTGAAATTAGGGTGGAAAAACCTACTTTCTATTAGAGTCGTAGAAAGACAATGTTTCGCTGAGCACTCAGCAGTTTTTAAGTCAATAGTTTCCAAGGCTTGGTTTTGGTAAAAGTGGGTCGCTGTAATGACTCCAACTTCTTTAAATTTTTGTTTAGTCGTCAAAATTATTGCACAAAAGGCGAAAGCTCCACCTCCCACTTTCATTACTTTTTCATTTCCGCAAAAAGCCCGACTGTTTTCATTGCTAGAGACAGTGCAATGGATGGTGCACGATCAAATAACAAAATTGTTTTGACATACAAATGTGCAACATGAAAACTGTATTAGATAACATTGTACTCTCTCGAAAACTAGTTTCTGGGCGAAGGAAGTCATCGGTCTTTTGTCCGCTCAACAGAAACCAATTCTTTCTCACATGTTGCAGCATGATTATTTTCAGTGTATAAGAAATGACTTTTTGATACTGAAAAAAAAAATTTTGTTTTTGTTGTTAATTTTAGGAGATTTGTTCATTAATGTCGATAGATAATGTAATCAATTGTTGCCTGGTCATGTTCACTACAGACAATGCTGGCATTATTACCCGTAAGCAGATAATCAATACCAACATAACACTATGAAAAAACCTTCTAGTCACAAATAAACAAGAATTTTAAATCTCGTTCTTTCTACCATCGTTGAGCAAACATCCGAGCTATTTTAATTAAAGGGTAAACAGTCTGAATCAAATCTAGTGCAAAAGAGAAACGGAGAAATACCTCAAGAGTGAGATTTGGAAAATCAGAAACGAGTTTATTTATTTGATTTGCAATTCGAAACAAATACACCGTTTTATTATTATTTATTAATAAAGTGGATACTGTCGTATGAAAACCTGTCGACCCGTGAACGACCCACTTCCGGAACCCGGAGCCTCTCGTGTTGACCTTTACCCGGAAAAAATCGCTGCTGGTAATTTGAAATATGGAATGGAAATCGCAGGCACGGAGAATATTTGTCCGGCGCTCCGGAATAATCTCATTTTTCTTGTCTTTCCGGGCAAGGGCAACGATTCGCGTTTATGCGATTGGTTTTTCGTGACAACAGAAAATCTGCCGTGATTTTGCATTGTTTATTGATTTCATTAGCCAAAAATTTTTTTTTTCAAAAAAGATTAAAAGAAATATTGAAAATGGTGAATGCGCCGGGTTAATTTAGGTGCTTAGTATTTTAAATTAATAAAATATTTTACATTATATTTAGCAAATAATCTAACACACTTTTAGTTTTTAGAATGTAGAAATTTACAAAGTTATCTTAAATATTGTCGAAACAACATACCAAAACAGAGATTTATTAAAATTTGTGAAAATGGTGGATGCGCCGGGTTAATTTGTGTTTGTGTTTGTAATTGCTTTTAATTGGCAAAAAATTTTAGCATATATTTTTTATTATATTATTCTATTACAGTTTTTAATATTTTGAAACAATAGGTACGTATATGTTGTAAAAAAGTTGTTTAATTGCAAAAGTGTTAATGTGCCGGGTTAACTCTAGTGTCTTTTAACCTATTTAATTTAAACAATATTTTAATTTAGATAATCGAACACAATTTCAGTTTTTAAAGTGTAGAAATTTGCTAATGGATCTTAAATATTATCGAAATAAAATACTAAATAGCTTGTCGAAATTTGCAAAATGGTGGAAATCTGGCGTGATTTTGAATTGTTTAATTCATTTGCCAAAAATTCGCTTTTTACTAAAATTAGGTTTTCCTAAAAAAATTATTAACGTTTAAAAGAATATAAAAATTTTTGGATGGTCTCGGTTAATTCTAGTGTCTAGTTTTTTAAATTAATAAAATACTTTTTATTATATTTTGCAAGTAATTAAGCAGTTAGCTTTAAATGTAGAAATCTGTATTTTACCGGTAATGTTGTTGAAATAAAATGCCAAAATAAGTGTGTTTAAATTTTGCAAAAATGGTGGATGCGCCGGGAAATTCTAGTGGTTTTTAGCTTTTTTGATGAATCAAATTTTTCAGATTATATTTGGCAGACAATCAAACACACTTTTAGTTTTTAAAAAGTAGAAATTTACAAAGTTATCTTTAATAGTGTCGAAATAAAATACCAAAATAAAAGTTTGTTAAAATGTGCATAAATGGTGGATGCGCCGGGTTAATTTCTGTGTATGTTTAATTGACAAAAAAATTTAGAATATATTTTTTATTACATTATTCTATTACAGTTTGTAACATTTTGAAACAATTTGTTGTTAAAGTTGTTAAATTGCAAAAGCGGTAGATGCGCCGGGTTAACTCTAGTGTTTTCAAATCTTTTAATATAAAAAGTATTTTAAACAAATCTTTAGTTCATAAAGTGTAGAGATTTACAAATATACCGGGTGCGCCAGAACTCGCGCCCCAGAGAAAATTTTCAAGTAAGGTAAGATACCAGGAACACGGAAAAAATGTTTAAAAAATTCTATCTGTCAAAAAATTTTGACATTTGACATTTTTTATTATCTATTTAATGTATGTCTATTTATACTGATGACCTTGTATATGTGTTTTTACAGTTAGTAAAGGTACAAAAATTTTTCCAATAAAAGCTACAAATAACATTGAACAGAATTACAATTTATGATACAGCTTCCTTGTTTCCTCTTTTAATAGCCTATAGCAAAAAAACTTGTAAAATTATTTTTCCGTCATAAATAAATAGAGTCAAAGTGCAAAATTTAAACCCTTCGAAATTTTTATAGATAAATTTTTTTAACATTTATTCCATGTTCCTGGTATCTTACCTTATATGACATTTTTCTCTGGGGCGCGAGTTCTGGCGCACCCTGAATGTGCTTTAATTGAAAAAACAGTGTTTGAATTTTTAAATTATAAAATTTCGGAGATGGTGGAGGCGCCGGGTTAATTATTTTAAATTAATTAAGATGGTTTCCAATGTTTGTGGTTTTATAATAATATTTATAGGCATTAGGTTTACGATTCTCGTGCCACACGAAACCGCGATGTCAGTAATAAAACGCAATTTGGCGTTATTAAAATTTTGTCGTTAATTTTATCGAGAGCGCGATTACGCTTAAAAGCCAGTTCCTCGTCTGAAGAAGTTGTTGCTAAACAAAAATGGCTCCAGGGCTGCAATATCCGGAACCGATTCCTGATTTCCATCGTAAGGGCCCGGTAATCCCGCAATAAATTTCCGAATAATAGTCCGACATGTTGTGCTTACAAATTATTCCGGGGCATGACTTGGAGGAATATTCCGATAGTGCATCTCGGAGGCCATAAAGCGTTAAGTTTAAAATTTCAAAGGTCGCTCAATAAATTAGCCGAGAAGAGACGAAGTGAAGTGCGTTTGTTACGAGTAGGTAAGCCCGTATTTATGAGTAATAAAAGTGTGAACTCGAGCCGGAATTCCAGCCCTCACTTGCCTATTTTACGGTTACGGTCTGCATACATCTGGGATAATTTCGTTAAAGAGGGCATTGAAAACAATGAGCCAATAAAGAAATGCCACGCACCCTTATAATACCTGCCAAAGGGCCCAGCCAAGGCGATGTTTTGCACAACAAGGAGCTAATTACAAATTCTAATGTCCCAAGACACAAAATTCCAGTTTTGCACAAAAAAATCAATTGCTCCTACTTCCCCAAACTACATTTAATTTGTAATCCGATTATGATGAAAATTTATAAGCACAAATAGAAACTGTTTTATTTACTTTGTACACCCTGGAGAGAAGGTAATATGTAGAAAAACCCTTATTTAGGAAGTTGATCCGGACCCAAAAACTATCTTTTTGTGAAAATTACTTCAATGAGCATAGATTATAAGGTATACATTAAATTGTGATTATAATAAACAAGCTGGCTCAAATTATCAAATTACAAAGACATAAATTTATCTTAGAAATGTATTTTGCAAGTATACAGTATGTTCCCGGATTGAGTTTAAGAGGAAAAAAAAATTTACCTTCGATTTTACACCAGAACTGCAAAGGAAAAACATTTTTAGCTTGACTTGACTTCTACAGCTTTCAAAAATCAAGATTGTAGAACTAGTTTTAAATGCCAGAACTTTTAAGTAAACTGTGAATTTTGCCAATTTCTATCAAGTTATTTATTTCTTTTATAATCATAATTCTGAACTTAATAATACATTTTACAATAGCCTGTCAAAAGAAAACAAATTTTTATCTTTGATTTTACGCTCAAGCTGCAAAGGAAATCCTTTTTTTTTTCTATAGCAGATGTTAAACTATTTTTTTATAAATTTTTTGAGTAGATAAAGTAACACTTTAACAGCAAGGGTTGTTTTTGCTATATCTGAAACGAGCAAATCTGTAATTAAAACTTTATTATTCCGACTCAGTGGAAAGAAAAGTTTTTTTTCTTACTTGTAGACTTGTAATAATAATTTTTTTTTGCTTTTCAAGTCCCATCAGATTGGCGATTTTATTTTTTTGACAACGATGTCAGGATGTCACTTTGACAATTAATTAATTAATTGAATAATGGTTGTTTTTGTTAAAAATGACGGTTTTTTTCTAAAAGCTGTTTTTTTGACCTGCCGTTTGTTAAGATTATGTTTTTTTACAAACATTTTTGTTATTTAACTTGCGTTAACTCATCTGTCAAAGCAACATTGTTGTCAAAAAAATAAAACGCCAATGGGATTTAAAACGCATAGAAAAAATTACACTAGTTTACACGATTTTTTTATACCTTAGCTGAAAGTTAAAATTTCTTATAGATTTTGAGGCACTGCGTTCAAAAAAAATATTTAAAAAAGTCCAGTTTAAGAAATATGTAATTAACAAAAATACAAAAACCGCCAAAGAACAAATTAAAATTGAGTTATTTTACTTTGTTTTATTATACATTTTTTGGATCAGTTTTCTTTATAACAATTCAACAGTCATCTACTAACATATTTTCATCCCAAAAACCTTCGTGTCGATCTTTGAAAACTCTTCAGATCTTGATGAAAACGCTCGTCTTGTTCGTCACTCATGTTCCCTAAATTTTTAAAAAGAAGTCCAAATGCGAATCAATAAAATGTTTTTAAGACTTATTTAGATCAATATGGTAATAATTTTGCAATAATTAAGCAACAATTTGAATTAAAAAAATAATAAATCGGAGGCATTTGTGCAGAAAGCAGGGAAATTATCATATATAATAAAAAACTGTAAAGTGATAGAAGAATTTAACAATTATTTTTGTTTAATTAAAGGTAAGTTAACATAAAAATAATAATTCTATTGAAAGTATATAAAACATGTTAGTATTTGTAGACTATAGTGTTATTGCAAGTCCAAAATCAAGAGAAAAATTAAATTTTCTTTCCACTGGGTGGAAATAATGAACTTTTAATTACAGAATTACTAGTTTCAGGTGAAGCAAAAAATGTTTTTCTTTTGCAGTGTTAGCGTAAAATAAAAAAATCCGTGGACATAGTGTATAATATTAGTTATTATTATTATTATGTCATTAAATTTTTTGCTTTGTTTAAAAGTAATAAAAATAAATATAAAAAACCAATGAACCTAGCTATTTGTTAATAAAATTAAAAGTAAATCAAAAAATTTTGTGTGCAGAATGTTAGACTGGTGAATAGTTTTTTCCCCAGGTTGTTTGTTTTATGTTTTGTCATTAAACCTATTTTGTTCATTTGCGTTTTAAAATTTTTTGTGTAAAATTGGTGGATGCGCCGGGCGAGAACTTGAGGTGTTTTCGCAATCCTCCATCACCTAGAGAAGCTTTCTCTTGTCTCCTCCTTTTTACGATTTGCGAGTGCATCATTCGCAAAAATTAGGGCATAAATCGCCGCTATGCCGGGGCATAAAGTGCGAATTACCCTCGCACCACCTGGTCCCCGGCAAAACAGCATGAAATTCTTCGGAATAGTGAGAGTCTTGCATGTATGATAGAGGAAGCAGTTGTTGCCGAGTTGGAGTTTGGGCCTCCTAATTGCTAATTTCGTGACCCCTGGAGGCCTATGAGCCGTGTCAGTGTGTTTTTGGTGCTCGGGAGCAGCAGGAGAGGAAATTGAAGTGATTTTTTTCATGCAATGCAGAGATTTACCTGAATAAATATTAATTCGGGAAGTGCAACCTCAAGCATTGAAAAACGAAATAAATTCGGAATAAATCGTGTGTTCTATTTATTTTTCAGTTCCATTAGGTCGAGCGTTGGTTTGAATATTGGATTTAATTAATTTTAATACGTTCACTGAATATAGCCTGAAGAATATTTTCCGATGGAATATTTGATTTATTTAAATATGAATTTAGTAAATGTCTTTGTATGCCGAGCGAATTTTCGTTTTGCAAATCAAATAATATCTATTGAATTCTCGTTTAAATATTTATAAGCGTCTCTAGTGATGGAAATATCTCTTAAGACTGAAACTTTTGCAACGAATGTTTGAGTTCCAAGTTTATGAATAATTCTTTGTGTTAGAATGAAACTTGATTAAAAGCCGCCATTTAGAATCTAGTGTTTTTTGCCAGTCTTATTACACAACACTTTTGCTTCTTACTTTAATGAAACTCGAAAACTCGACGTAATTTATTTGATGGATTCGTCTTGGAAAATTACGTTTCTAATTCTAATTCAAACAAACTTGCTTTGTCCGATCGGTCATAAATACCCGCTTTTATTACTGTTTTAAACCAGAAATATATTTCGCTCGGACCAAAAATAAAATTTATTGTATTTTCAGAATTAAATCTGCACTATAAATAACGTTTATTGGAGCGCTGCATTCAAACATATTTCGACAAAATTTTATTTTTATAAATCTGATTCTGTTTGACTTTTTACATTTGGGAGGTACAAGAACCCGGCCTCGGGCCACACAAAGTGGAGGAATATTTATGAAAGTTTCGCATACTCCATCTCTCCACACTTATACAGGGTGTACCAAGAATAAGTTACGATACAAACTTGTGTTTTTTTAAATGAAATACAGTTTTAAACAATGTTTTTACGCTAAACATTTATTAGTCGACTTTGCTTAGTTTTAGAAATAAGACGTTTTTTTGACAAATTTTAATTTTTTTTAAAAATTTATTACACAAAAACTAAGACAGCTAAAACAACTTTTTTCTTACTTCTACAAAGAAGAAAGTACAGAACTTAAAGCTGTAGCAATTTTTTAGTGTTTTGCATTTGTAAAGATTAATAAATTAAGAAGTTGTCTACCTAAAAAATAAACGTTTAATGTCTAGAATTGATAAATGAAAAGATATTTAACATTTAACTGTACCAAAAATGTTTATCAATATCTGAGTATTGTTCATACTATGGCAACTATAGTAATTCCACCACGGATCACTTATCCGTTGATTTATCCAGAGATTGTGAAAGTCGTTAAAAAAAAAATAAAAAAAATAAAGAATAATGGATTCAGTTTCACACAAATGTGATTATTAAGTGATATTTCTTCCATCTCTTGTGCAACTGTGCACTTTTTGGCTACTGAAACAATAATATTTTTTTTTAATGTTTAACGTTAAAAATCTTTTTAGTTATCGGTTATAAACACCTAAAAGTAAATAATTTTAGAAAGACAATTTAATAATCTTTTAAATGGAAAAACAATAAATAGGGTGTTTCATTTAAATTTTTTAAGTTATTGAACTTTTAACAAACGCCTTAATTTTTTTATCTTTGCAAATGCAACACACTAAAAAAATGTTACAACCTTATAGCTTGTACCTTCTTCTTTGCGGTATTAAAAAAAATATTTCTAGATGAGTTAGTTTTTGTGTAATAAATTTTTAAAAAGTGCATCCTTTCATCCAAAAAAACTGTCTTATTTTTAACACTAAGCAAAATCGACTAATAAAAATTTAGCTTAAAAACATTGTCATAAAAATTCCACATCCAAAAACGCTAAGAAACATAAGGTGATTTATTTAAAAAAACACAAGTTGTATTGTAACTTATTTTGAAACACGCTGTATAGTAGAAACTAATTGTAGATAGACTAGATTAGTATCTATCAATGTCCTAAAATTTGTTTTTTTTTAATTTTGGTGAAAAAATTAATAGCAGCTTGTCTTCGTAGCCACAAATTTTGTTTACTCTTTGTTTTTGTCCCTAGAAATTTTGTTAAAAAATTATGCTTATGTTTTTAAATTGAGATGTTGTCAAAATTTTGACTTTTATGAATCTTGTGGGCCTGTTTGCTCTTTCAAAAGGCTATACCTGAGGACATCATTACCTAAGGTCTAAAGAGAAAATTCAATTTTGATAGAAACACAATGTTGTGGACAAAAATGAGGTTCTTTGCTACAAAAACTTTGCAGAAAAAGTTATTTAGCAAACGATACAAATAGGTATTATGATGATTGGCAATAAATTTTGTGTAATTTATTGAAATGAGCTCAAAGTTGATGCATTTTATAAATTCTTCTTCAGCTTTAGTTTCAACATTGTTACTTTTTCAACTCGTTCTTCAAAAACGATGCACAAGTCACTAATTTAATTGAGTTCTTTCAGAGGTTTTTTTTCATTTATGTTTATTTTGTATTCTTGTTAATTTCTTGCTAAAAATTGAGAATGTTTAGCAAACCTGCATTACAAATTGGTCTACATTTTCCTGCTTGTGAACTTTCGTTTCCAAATTTCTAAACACTGTTAGCGATACCGAATTTGTTCATTTTTTGGTGTTTCGTCTCTAAATTTTCTTACACAATTTTTGTGTTGACGTTTAATGACATTGTTTTCAAATTAAGTCAAAAAACCGGAACTGACAACTTCCTTTATTAAAATTACCATGCATAAATTTACTAGTGGTGCCAACGTTAAGATTGTTTGGCATTTTCATTAAAAAAAAAGACTTTGGGCCAGTTTTATAATCCAATTTAAAGGAGCTTTAAATTAAAAGTTGTTTAGAATTTGCTGATTACTACGAACTAATTGACAAAAATTTCACTTTCTAAACCAACATTAATATAAGTTTAAAGTCCCTTTAATTCGATTATGAAACTGGCCCTTTATAATTTTTTTTTAAATTTTACCATTTAAAAGTCCCTAATAGACTTTTTCAACTCGCTGGGATGGATTCTCCGCAATTCAACACCGTTTTGAGGATCCTTTCAAGTTGGTTCGCCAAAAACCAAAAAATATTTTGTCTCTGGTTCACAAAGCTGCGGTTACGCCCCGGATTTCGAGGTTTAGTCGAAATTAAGGAGAGGGAATTTTCATGAGTCTGATGCCTAGAATTGTACACGGAAGGAAGCGTGCGATAGTAATTTGTCTAAGAGAATAGCGAAGAGAGCACGAAACCAGGTCGAGGAGAGGAGAATGTGGGCTGCAATACAGTTGCGTTCGTTCAAAGGCCTCCTCTTTGTTCCACCTGACCCCACCGAGGATTTATCTCCTCTTAAGATTTATATTTTCCGTGATAATTGTTTTTGTTTGTTGGTTCTTTCGCCTTTATACTCGAGCGCCAAACAACAATTTCGTATCAAATAACGACTTTCATTAACTTTTAAATCAAGCACGGTTTTAGTTTTAATTCACTTTACAATGAATTAAAATGTTTCCCAGTCCCCGTTACAATTTTTGTTCTGACTCGTAAAAATAATCCCGAATTAGGGCGAAATCCTCTATTTATACAGAAATGGTGCACTGTTGCGCAAACATTTAAATTTTTTATGGCTGAGTAGAGTTTCATGCAGGGTTGAGACACTTTCGAGCTCGAATCCGTTATTACTCGAGAGAGGCCGTTTAATGAATATTAAGAAAAGGAGTGGTCTCAAATTAAACCCCATCGGGCCCGGAAAACGGTCTTACGAAAGCTTCCTCTCGAATTTCTAACGATATGTAGACACTCTGATTGGCTCAAATTGAGAAATTAGGATCGAATTTCCAGCTTGGTTATTTTTACAGCAAGGAAAAAATAGCGAGAAGGCTGTTTCATTTTAAATAAGGCAGGAGAACGGCTTGAAAATGAGGAAATTGTTAGCAAAAAAGGCGAAGCGCTAATAGATTTCAGAGCTAAAGAAATATTAAAAATTATATCAATTTTTTAGCGTAAATAAACACATTCTGTTTGTGTTTATAAATTTAGGTACACAATAAAAATTAATGAGATTGTATTTAATAAGATAAATGAAATAATAATAACAAATATAAATAAATTAATGAAATTCTCGATGAAATTATAATTTAATTTCT
>NW_025401063.1:2385449-2386037 GCF_015345945.1 Tribolium madens
AAAAGCTGAATTAAAATAAGAATAAAATCTGCCTAAAATGGAAATATATTAAAAATAGAAGTTTACAGTGGGTATGAAATTAAAGAAAAAGATGACAGAAATATAGTAGAAAGAAGAAGACAATATGAAAAAATTAAATCAAGAAATAGAGCGGAAATAAAATACTAATGAAACAGTGTTAGAATATGATTTAAAGATAAATACAACAGAAGTAGAATAAAATTGCATAAGGATAGAAAAATATATAAACGAATATACAGGTGCGCCAGAACTCGCGCTTCAAAGAAAAATGTTGAAATTCTGTTTAATGTTATTTGTGGCTTTTATTGGCAAAATTTTTGTACCTTTACTAAATAATTATAAAAAACATATACATGATCACCAGTATCATTAAATAGACATAAAAAAATGTCAAATCAAAAAATAATTGTCAAATTTTTTGCTAGATACAATTATTTAAAAATTTTTTCATGTTCCTGGTATCTTATCTTACTTGAAATTTTTCTCTAGAGCGCGAGTTTTGACACACCCTGTATAATTTAAATAAAACAAGAACAGAAATAAAACACAAACAGAATAGGATTAGAA
>NW_025401063.1:2386902-2398151 GCF_015345945.1 Tribolium madens
AAATTTTTCTCTAGAGCGCGAGTTTTGACACACCCTGTATAATTTAAATAAAACAAGAACAGAAATAAAACACAAACAGAATAGGATTAGAAGATGAAAAAAAGGAAGGAACAGAAATTGAATAGAAAAAAAAATAAGACGAGTATACAGAATGTTCCGTTTTTATTGTTACAAATTTAAACAGGTGAAAGAATATTCAATTTTAAGACAAAAGTTTTCTATAAACATGTATTAAAAATGTGTTATGTTAAATGGGGTTTTTCCGCTATTGCAGAATAAATAAAATTACAAAGAATGGTACAGCTGATAATCTTTAAACTGTAAAACGAATTTAATTTCTAATTTTTATCCTATTTAGATGTGTAGTATAAATTTTAAACTGATGTTAGTTAAAAACGCTAAATTGTATCGAAAAACTATGAGAAACTATGAAAAACTATGAAATTAGGAATTTTGTGATTAAAACCTTAAACCCCCAAGTTTAGGACGCCGTTTTATCTTTGAATTCGTTGAATTTTGTAATTTTATCTAAAATGGTTTCGGAAATATATGAGAAACTTTTATCTTAAAATTGAATATTCTATCACCTGTGTAAATTTGTAACAATAAAAACGAAACACCCAGTATAATTTAGATAAAATGGAAATAGAAGAAGATTAGAATGGGTGTTAATTTAAAAAAATAGCAGGGATAGAATAGAACTAAAATATGAATCGAAGGAGTAGAATGAATATCGAATTAAAAAATTTAGATTATAACAGAAAGATAGTAGAAATTGTAAATTAGAATCAGAAGAAGAAAATAATAGAAATAGCACAAAAATTTAATGGAAATAAGAGAAGATAGCAGGAATAGAAAAAGAGTAAAACAAATATGAAAAAAAAAGTATAAAACATGAACAGAAGAGTGGTTAAATAGGAATTAAAAGAAGATGGTAACAGAAATAGAATAAGAATAAAAAGGAATTGGAACGAAAATAGAATAAGATAAGAAATGAAGAAAAATTATAGTTTTAGCACAAATTATAAAAAAGTATAATGAAATGATTGTTATTTTTCAAACGTAGATGTATATTTTATTTAGATTTTACTGTTTATTTGTGAAAAACTGGTCACTAGTTATTGTTTTTTTTTTCACAACATCAATTCTTTACAACTACACCATTTTAAATGTCTCTCCGTGAGAAATGTTGGAGTGTTTTTTCCTTAATGTTGCGTTTGAAAGCTCGTCTTTGTCCATAGCAATAAAATATCCCAGTTTCTTAAAAAATCCCTTTCTTCTTTTATTAAATCACAAACGTGTCCGGGTTGAGCTCGATTTTTCTCGGTTGAGCGGTCGATCTGTGAAAAATTCGGTGAAAAAGGAAACGCCTTTGCGGAACCGATCATAAGCGAGTGCAGATGTCCACCGACGACAGATAATAAATTCCCGACTTGTTCATCTCCACCACTTGTGGTGAGACAAAACCAATCTCGTGCCGATGTCAATTTCCTCCACCGAACTCTGATCCTCAAATAATGGTTTTCTCGTGTAAAAAACCGCCGCCTCGTGTCTTACAAGTTGATGGCAATGTCGCGACACGCCGGTGAATATTTACTTAATTAGAGAGCGTATTATGAGTTTAAATGTTATTCTTTGGAGAAGTTCGACGAGGGAGATTAAGTCGGGCTTTTTTATTTTCTTAATCTCTGGAAATAACGCGGTTATCTACTTTAAAGATCAATTCTGCCCCGCAGACAGAGTTACACGATTAAAGATCTGGGACTCGGGGGACTCTGAAAGCTTTCCGAAGTGATTTTATAATGGATGGGTGAAGAATCGTATATCCTTGAGCCCCATTTTTGCGCCCGTAATTATAGTGCTCTGATGACTAATTATTTACGACGATAAATTATTCGGTGAGCTCGTTAGTGGCATAAAACGAGGTCGTTTCTTCCCTTGTAATGACTATATTTAATAATCAATTATGCAAAAAATTCAAAACCAATAATACATAGATTAAGACAAAGCTCGCTTCTAATACACTCAACTCGGAACTAAATGTTCAATAACTTGGCCAAGTTAACCCAAACCTGGTGGGAATCTTAAGAGAGTTTGCAGTTGCTTACAGATTAAAACAGATTATTTAGTCCAACTCGACCGTTTCTATTAAGACCGAACTGCATTGTCCTTTGGAGAAAAACAAGGACTGGAGTGGTGATAAGATGCGCTATTCATGTCATGTACATGTTAAGTATCAGTTGAGAGGCTTGGCAATGGCTCAGAACCTCTCATATGAATCATCGATGCTCCTACAATGACCTCAAGCCGCTCAGAAGGCAATATTTGCCATTTATCATATGTTAAAAGTTGACAAAAATGCTTTAAAACTATTGAATTTGTGCAAAAACATCAAAAACAGATTATTAAACGCACCAAAGTGACCACTTTTATGACTAAAATGATAGTTTTACTTTTCAGCTATGGAGTAAACAAATCTGTTTTTGCGCTTAAATGTTTTTGTTTTTACCATGACATTTAGCAATTTCTGGAGAGGTACATTGTTGATCACCAGCATCTAACATTTTGCCCTACTAACTGCACTAGCTAATTTAATAAACACTTTCGAAAATCTCAATACAAATTTCGATATTTTTTTGTTTGATCATGATGAGTTTATTTCTGTTTTTATCGCAATTTTGGACGCTCTTAATGAGAAAAACATAAAAATGCACAAAAAAAACAAACAAAAATTTATTACAGACTGAGAAAGTTTTATGTGCGAAAGGTTTGTGAGTGTTCAAAAATAAAGCTAAAATAAAGAATAATAAAATATGTCTCACCCTTTTAGTAAATCGAATGAAAACGGTGTAAAAAGGTAGTAAATGGTTGCGGGTAATTTACAACTGCGAAAAGGGGGTGTGTTGGTAGTTGATATTGTATTTTTACGGGTGAAATATTTAAATCTAACTAAATGTGTCACAAAACCTGTATTTAACAAAAATCAATAACTTCCTCTCTGTAGTTTTCAAATTATTAGGCTTGGCAGATTTTTTACATCAAGAATTGCAGATATTTCTTTAAATTGCTGATTTTTACTCTAGATTTTGTTTTAAATTAAGAAGGCTATTTATTTTAGTAAATTTTATATTTTTTTATTCAATTTGATTTCCGGTTTAAAATTGAGCCAAATGATTGAGAATTGCACAAATTTCTTCATTCTAGCCTAAAATAAGGATTGAAGCATTGATTTAGAATAATTTTTGTAATAAAACTGAGCAAAATTGGATTGGAAATAAATCAAATTGCTTTATTTTGGAAAAAAACTGTTATTTAAATAATTATTTTATTGCAATACGTTGATTTAGATTGATTCGGTCTTAAAATTGACCAAATCGATTTGAAATAGAACAAATTGCTTTATTTATTTTGGTTTAAAATTAAGATTTAAATAATTATTTTCATAAAATACATTAATTTAGAATAAAAACGAAGCAAAATTAGATTGTAAGTAGCTCAAATTGGTTTATTTTAGAAAAAAATTTTCATCTAAGCATTTACATTACATTTTTTTATACTACATTTTTTTTAAATAGCAGACTAGCGAAAAATTTTTTCTTTGAAAATTGTTTTAAATTTGTCACTTGTTTCTTATGCAATACGCAAATATAGCAACTAAAATCATTAAGAAAGCTTCCAATTCAAAAACAAGAAGTTATTTTTTCTCATTTTGTTGCTTAAACTTGAGGAAGTGTTTACACAACTAAAATATTTATTGATAAAAACCCGAGAATATACCATAAATATCCACGTATGAAATATAAAAACAGTCTACTGTCATATGAGCCGGATTTTTTTTTTGGGAAACTTGTTAAAAATATCAAATTTTTTATGATGTTATAAAAAACACATACATTCAACTGAAGATTTAAACAAGTTAGAGATACAGAGAGTACCCAATGCGACTTTTCTTCAACACTAACAGAAAGTAATTAAACAAAAAATTATCTTCTTTATCTCTCAAAATTACAGGGTGAATATAAAGTATGGACCAGAGCATTTTTTTCAATTATTTGCCTCCAGAAAATAATAATTAATATAAATTAAAGTAATATAAAAAAATGTGATCGTATATTTGAGAACGAAGTTTTGTTTTGTTATTGAGTTATGTGTTTTTTATCATAATCGCAATTTTAGTAGAATTTTTTTTTATTTAATATAAAATAGATAGTTGTAATCCTTATATCATAACCTTTATGAGAAAAGTGGTTTTAGAGTGGGTTGCTATTAAAAAAAATATATTTTTTTGTAGAACTCAAAAACAAAAACAAAATCGAAAAAATTTATTCTTGATAAAACATCACATTTCTATAGTATTGATCATTCATATTAATTTTTCCACAATTACACATATTTTTTATTCAACCTCTGAAATGGTAAAATTTTACTAGGATATCAATAGAAATTAAGTTTTTTTTCTGAATCGTAAGAAAAATTATTATTACACTGGAGGAAAATGTGTTTTCCTTGCCAAGCCTATTATATAAAATGATCTAAAGAATCCAAATACGTTACCTATTGCTTTTTTTGAAAACCCTATAAATTATAAATGGCAGAAATAATTTTTAAAGTGTATCAATTTTAAATGCTGAAAAAAAGCTGTAGAGCTTTGATCAATTTTGGAAGCAAGAAATTTTTTGCCTTAAAATCTTTTAAATTTTTCAATTTTAAACATCAAAATTACAGCAAAATTATCAATAAATAAAACTTTTTTGAATCAGGGTGAAAAAGTCTATGAAATGTAGGTTTAGAACTCATATTTTGGACTACTTTATTTACTTTAAGAGTAAACAATTCTGAGTAGTTTAGGAGTTATAAATCACTCATTTTTGCCGATTTTAAGAAGTCATTACTTTTCACCAAAAAAACATCAGCTTTCCACACTGTTAACAATTCCAGTAATCTGGAAAAATAGACTCAAACCGTTTCAGTCTCAAGTGGGTCAATATTTACTTTAGAAAAATTTGAATCCCACAGTATTTGCAAAATAATAGGGTTGATGTGCGATAAATATGAAAAATAGCGTTTGCCAGGTGATTAATTTTGCAAAACCTTCGATCGCTAGAGCATCCAATAAAAGCTCGCTTACCAAAAATAAATCAAGCGGAATAAGTTAGACAGATTGGCTTTTTGCAAGTTCCTCTTCAGTTTTTCCAACCCTAGCTTCTCGGTTATTGCAAGCTTTAAAAAAGCTAGATTTCGTGTCATGCAGGTGCCCTCTTACGACAAGTGTAAATATCCCATAGTGAATAGTTTAATTAGCATAAAGGAATAGTGTATTCTCGTCGGCATGGCATACAGATTGCAGAGTAATTCCTTGCATGTTATTCGTGGAATTTGTGGCCAAGAGATAAATTAATCATCTCGGGACATTTTGATCCTGATATTAATTATGTCCGTATTCATGGCCTCACCTCGCACCTATTTTGCAGGATTACATTTTGCAATAATTGAATGTGGAGAGACGACATGTCTTGGCGGTTAAATTCGTCATTTTTGGCTTTCACGCTAATTAATGCGGCGGTTTGAAGCAATGCAGATACTGTAATATTTCGGACCCCTTCACCCTGCAAAGCGATGAGTATTTTTTTTAAACTGAATTTGCGTTCCCACAAACTACGGAAAAAGTCAACATTCTTAAAAAATGTGAAGAGTCATCAAACATCCGGTCATTTCTTTAGAAATTTAAAACCTAAATTCGATACGCTTTCAATAGTGCGATCCAGACCAAACGACTCCAAGGCCATGGGCGCCCACAGGGGAGGGCCAGTGGGGGCTGTTGCTATATTTGATATAAAAAAGCTTCTTTTTGATTTTTTACAAACACGTTCCAACTTAAATTTTCATGAACAAAATAAGAAACTAATATTTACATTTTTATCACGAACTGAGTGATATGAAAATAGACAAATGAAACTGTTATTATTAATTTCGACTCTTTTTTTTGCCCCCCCTGGCCATAGTTTCTGCGGGTGCCCATGTCCAAGGCCACACGTGTGTTTCTTCGAAATGCACAAATTTTCCATTGTAAATTTTACTTAAATTGTATTAATTTTTGTTAATATCAGAAAGGCAATGAGGGGAAACGTGTTGTAAATTTGACATAAGTTGGAATTTTAGGCTTAATTAATTTAAGGAATTTGCAATGTTGTACAATGGGACGATATCTATCTCACTTTCAAACTCTCTAATAATCTATTTTGCATGGGAATTGACTTTTCAATAAATCTTTCCTTCTTTTCTTCTTCTTCTATCGCCCATTATAGGTCATTAGGTCTACAGATGTATTAATTTAAGGTAGTTTTGAAAGACCTGGTTCAAATTTGTAATAAATGTAAATCGTTGCAAATTATTGTCGTCAGCGGATCAGCAACGTCTGGGTTAAAAGTCAGTTTAGGTAATTTTAATTAGCYTAAATAATAAGTTCATTTTGTTGTAAACTGAACTTGGTTTTTTGGTTGTTTAAATTTAGAGATTAACAAAGTCGTGATTTTTACAATTTTCCATTTTCATAGTGAAAGTGTCCAAATCATAAAAAATCGTAAGTTTAGGATTTACTAATTTCCCTTACGTAATTCGAGAATAATTTAATTCGTGCATCTTAATTAATTAACGCATGTTTTATCAACGTTCTGGTAAACTAAATGGAATTATCATAATTTACCCACCTGTACTATTGAGAGAAGTACAACTACCAATTTCTGTCCATCCAATCGAAACCTATTTGCAATTTTCACATGAAACCAATCTATCATTTAATTTCTCTTGATTTATTCCAAAGCACCGAAAAACCAGAACTTAGGAAATTTTGGTTAATTTATTTATTCATTTTTCTTTTGACTTTAATTGATGAAGTAAACAATCAGAACCAAGTTCTATTTATTTCATAATTTATGTTCAATAAATTTAAGTGTGGTTTAAAACTTGTGTTTTCTTTCTTACAACGCGGTCTCGTTATACCTCGGGTCAATTAGAATTTCCTTTTCTAATTATTTTCCTTTTGTTATTTTCGAGACACAACAAACACAACGTAGGGCAAAAGGGGAAATTTTGGCCCACCATTCGGGGGTACAAATCTTTGGAAAAATCACACCAGGCCCCCATTTCGTCGAAATATTACAAAAGTAAGAAAGATATCGTCCCATTGTACAACATTGCAAATTAATACAATAAATAAAATTTACAATGGAAAATTTGTGCATCTCGAAAAAACACACGTGTGGCATTGGAGTCGTTTGGTCTGGATAGCTCGACACTATTGAAAGTGTATCGAATTTAGGTTTTAAATTTCTAAAGAAATGACCGGATGTTTGACAACTTTATTGCGACTCTCCACATTTTTAAGAATGTTGACTTTTTCCGTAGTTCGTGAGAACGCAAATTCAGTTTTTTTTAAATAAAAAAAATACTCATCGCTTTGCAGGGTGAAGAGGTCCGGAATATTACAATACTTTGATTTTTTTCATTAAATTTTTAATTTTTTTTATGTTATTACATCTTCTCAAGAAATTAACAAGTTTTTTTGGGAAATCTTTTTTTATTTTCGTATGTTGTTTTGTAGTTTCTGCAATTATAATTATTTAGTAATTTTTTAGTAATTTTAGTAATGAATTGTCAAAAATCATAATATAAAAAATCAAAAAAGTAGGCAGTTTTTGTAGAAAAGTCTGGAATTTTAAGATTCTACTTTAAAATTTTTATTTTACTGAACACAAAGTTTGATTTATTTTTCTGTCATGCAACACAAAAGTTGTGAACCGAAACTTTTGAAACTCTAATTCCAATTTATAAAATTCCAATTTCAGTTCAAATTCAGAACTTTGATTTTTTTGACTAAATTTTTAATTTTCTTATATTATTACATCTTATTATAAAATTTACAATTTTTTTGCGAAATCTTATAATGTTTTCGTATGTTCTTTTTGCAGTTTTTCGCAATTGATAATTATTTATTAATAAAGTATATGATACGCGTTGTGAAAAATTATAATATAATAAATCAACGTATTTTTGACTAGTTTTTATCACTACAATTCCGATTTTTTTTGCAATACTTTGAATCGGATGTAAAAATTTTAAAAGAAAAGTTGGAAACTTGGAAAAGTTGGAAACTCTCCAAGTTTGGAGTTTTAAGATTTCACTTTAAAATTTTGATTTTACTCAACACAAAGTTTGATTTATTATATTATTATCTCAAATTCCAAATATGAAATTCCGATTTCAGTTCTAAATTTTAGACGTTCAAATTCAGAACTTTTTTTTTTGACTATATTTTTTATTTTTTCTTGTTATTACATCTTATTAAAAAAAATTTTTTGGAAAATCTCGTGTGGTTTTGTGGTTTTTGCAACTGATAATTAATAATAATTAATGAATTATACAACAAACGAGTTGTGAAAAATTATAATATAAAATATCAAAAAAATAGTAGGCAGTTTTTGATGTTTGGACGAAAACCAAAAAAACTCTTTAATTAAAAGTGTGAACGCAAATTCAGTTTTTAAATAGAAACAAAAAATACTCAGCGCTTTGCAGGGTGAAGGGGTCCGGAATATTACACTACCCAACGTAAATCGTCAAAAATATGTGTGTTTTAAATACATCCCGCGGATTAATTAAGTTCGGTAATTAAGGAAGCGCTCCGAGGGCCGAAGTAATAAGGAGTTTGTTGCTGTGCGAAAACTTTAAATACTTCCTCCAACTAAACAAGTAATGCATCATAAACGGGAGTTCGGTTGTGGAGGTGCGACCTGAGAGGAGGAAATTGGCATGCGATATATGACGGTGAGGGGTTTGTAACTAATTTAATTTGCTTCGCTAGGTGGCGTGATGGATTCGACACTGTTACTTAGCATTCCGGACGCGTGGACGCCTCCATCCAAGGACTTCAGGTGCTTTTATAAAGTGCCTACACGTTTATGGAAGGTAAACGAAACGAGGAGCAACTCTAATATTAATCCACAAATTCGGAGAGAACACGGAAAAACACGGTTTTGTTGTTTGTTGCTCCAACGCAAAATTTACAAACACATTTCGTTACAAATTTCCACTAACAAGTTTTTCAGCTTTGATTTTTTTAAATTTTTTTCCTACGACCATATACGAAACTAGATCATAACGCACAATTACATATGCGCGAAAATTGGCAATATCACACCAGGTCGAAAACCTGTGCGATTTGTTTTCGCACTGTGTGTTAGAAATCTAACGCACAATTCACACTCGAATGTTTTGTATTTTTTCATTTAACGTATTTTTTTGTATCCATTATAAAAAATAAATCGTTATTCAACGTATTTTTATATGCATTGTTAAAAAAATAAATCGTTATGAAAAATAAGATGTTCGTAAGAAAAAAATTATTTATGGTCGTAGGAAAAATAGTGTACAAAACTTACAGAAAGTGTCTAACGCACTCGCGATATTGCCTGCACTCGGCTAACGCCTCGTGCGCAACTTTCCCGCTTGTGCGTTATTATCACTTTCTGTGCTCGTTATGTAATATACTATTTCCTACGACCATATACGAAACTAGATCATAACGCACAATTACATATGCGCGAAAATTGGAAAAGTCGTACGAGGTCCAAAACCTGTGCGATTTGTTTTCACTCTGTGTGTTAGAAATCTAACGCACAATTCACACTCGAATGTTTTGTATCTTTTCATTTAACGTATGTATTTTTTTTGTATCCATTATAAAAAATAAATCGTTATTCAACGTATTTTTGTATCCATTATAAAAAATAAATCGTTATGAAAAAAAAAATGTTCGTAAAAAAATTATTTATGGTCGTAGGAAAAATAGTGTACAAAACTTACAGAAAGTGTCTAACGCACTCGCGGTATTGCCTGCACTCGGCTAACGCCTCGTGCGCAACTTTTCCGCTTGTGCGTTATTTATCACTTTCCGTGCTCGTTATGTAATATACTATTTTTCGTTACTTCCTTTTTATTTTTATCGGTTTAGTAGCATGTGTTTGAATGAAAATGTGATTATAAACGTATGTCTTGACTAAATTGTTATGTTTAATAATTAACGAAATTATTAATTATTTAAGATATAGTATAAAAGGTAGGTAGAACAAACAACGTAATAATGCCACCTAGAAAGATTACTTCTTTGCTCTAGAATCAATATTTAACGCAAAACAGGTGTTAAAAAATTGGTAAATTTGACAGATAACTGACAGATATTGACGTTATAATTTAAGACATACGTTCATAAAATTTTGAGAGCACCCTTGATCATGTTTTAGCATTTCTGTATAAAGATATTAGAAATGCTGTCATTTTTAAAGTTGTTCTTTTTAATTGTTTTGTTCTTATTTTCAGCTAATTATTATTGCTCACTAATTTACGAGAGATGACACTTTCTTCTACACAAGCAATTCACAGTATTTATGCCTCCAAGATAAAAAAAAAACAGTATGAAATACAGGTTTTGTCAAGAAATTAAAACTGACAAAATTTAACTCAAAAATCATTTGTCATTGGTTTTATTTTAGAAGTTGTAATTTTCAACACTTTTGGTTTTTACCATGTGACTTATTTTAAAATTTTGGACAAAAACATTGACATTCAAAACTTTTATGCTCAAACGTCACAAAAGTGATTACTTTTATGACTAAATGTCACAAAAAAGTTTTACCTTGGTGTAAAAATTCTATATTATCGCTTCAGCGTTTTTTCATTACTTGTAAAGCGTCCTGGTTGCTTTGTTCATTTACTTGCAAATTATAGTGTTGATTTTTCTGCTTACAAATAAAATAGTATATGTTATTCGGAACAAAAGTGAGTTTATTAGCCTCACAATTATCACTTTTGCTCCTAATAACATAATTTACTCGATATTTCCAAGGGATGTTTTTTGATTTTTTAAATCCTTACGATCCATGCATTTTTTTTAATATTTATTGTTTTGTTTATTTTTAAAATAAAACTTATAAATGCAATACTAATAGGTAACCATGATAATAAAACGTCTAATTGTGACATTTGATCTTGTAATATACAAAAAACCTTAAAAGTTTTTTTTCTTTTTTTCTTTTTTATTGTATTAATTTTGAGCTTACATTAAACAAAAAAGTGCTAATAAAAACACTCCAAAACTGACAAATAATTTTTTTTAATTTTGTTACGTCTGATGAGAAAAAGAAGTAAAAAACTTTTAGAGTTTTATAAAAAGGAGCTTTTATAACTCATGATTA
>NW_025401063.1:2398176-2411762 GCF_015345945.1 Tribolium madens
CTCAATGCATTATTAACAAGCAACTAACAATACATCTAGAAAATGAAAAGTCTAATTGTGACATTAGATCTTAAAAATAAGTCTTGTAACATACGAAAAAGGGCAAAAATTTGTTATATCTTAAATTTTCTTAATTTTGAATTTTGTTCTCGTACTAAACAAAAAACCAAAAACTCAAAAACATTCAAAAAAGCCATTTTTAATATCTTGTTTCGTCTGGTGAGGATAAAAAGTAACAGTTATTTATGTGTCAAGACACTAAAGTCTTATTCTCCATTACGAATCTGTGTTTAGTTTAGCAAAAATGACTTTAGTGCCGAGGTGCATATTAATTATTATTAATTATTAATATATTAATAATAAACTACCGTGCGATCAAAAATAAAATAAATTAGAGTAGGCGTCGATTAAATTCTGCAGTTGGCAACACAATGGCTGGAAATCTGGGCTGGAAATTTTCTACACAAACTGAAAGTGCAAATGACCATTCACCGTTTTCGTCTTGTACAGCATTTTTGTAACAACTTGCAACAATAAAAAATTTCTGCTTTAAAGAAAACATTACTTCACTCAAAATGAATAAAACAAACTTTACGCTGACATTTGATGTCAAAAATCAGGATTGCCATCTGAAGGACTTTAATCAACGCTTACTCTAATTTAATTTTTTTTTGATCACACGGTATTTGGCAATAGGATTACGTCTTTATTTTATGTAACTTTAGTGACGACTCAGGGAAAAAGACTAATTTATGACTTAAAATTTATTTAAGGGATTTAATTTTTTGCAAAATTTTGGTTTTGAATTGTGCTAATAAATAAGCCTAATTTGGCATCTGATTGATAAATCATTCCAGTTTTAAATAAGCCGTCATCCCTTATTTGCGTTGTTGGGCGTTTTGATGAATCGAGTCTGCATCTAATTTAAGTAAAAGTTGGAGTCGACATTGCCGTTTAGCATCTTAATTAATTCGAAAACGTAATATTTGAAAGTTTGGCAAAGAAATGCTGTATCTTTCGCATTGAAACAGTTATATAAGTGCAAAATAGAAGAAAAGCGTTGGCGTCGAAAGCAAATAGAAGAGTTTAAGTGATTACATGGAAGTTACCATGACAGTTTGAGATATTCGTTTAAACTTTTCCATCTTTTGGGGCGACAAGAGAATGATTTATTGCTTTCTAAACAGTTAGCGCAAAAATCGCTCATAAATATCCCAGTTGATTGTATTTTTTAAGTGTGGTGTAGTGGTCATAAACCTCCCCTTTGACATGAATAATCGATTAGACCTAATCCGCGTAAACTGCATCACGTAGGCTGTGGCGAGTCAACATGCAACCGGAATCGAGCGAATAAAGAAGTTTCCTTCCTGAGGGTCGTTCTTCCGCACCGCAAATTGAATTTCCCCCTGGCCGGTGTGGGTTTAAGGACATCAATGAAGATTAACAAACTTGCTCTTTTTCACTATTTCCTTGCATAAAAATCCGTTTTAATAATTCGCCCCATTCGGCTCCGGGCACATTCCTCCACTTCATTATTTGGCAGCATTCCGGGAGTGCGTGTTTCCCGAACGAAAAACAATATTAGGCCGGAGTCACGTGTCCAATTTGTGGCCGGACCCGACACAAAAAATTTATTGCAACAAATTGTTAGTGCAGATGAACCCGACCACGTCACCTTGATATTAACTCCGGAACGATATTTGAATGTGTATCGAAGGACACGGAAACAGCCAATGTAATATTTTCCGGAAGTTGGAGTTTTTGTTGCTTTTATGGCGCAGTTATGCGTTCAAAAGCTGCTTTCGACGAGAAATTGCACGGAGAAGGCGGCCTCCAGATTGCTCTTTTTTACGCAAAACGCTCGAATCTACATCAATCACCGGAACTCGAAATAAAAAATCAACATCTGACAATGGCCAAATGGCCACTAAATCAAAAATATTCGGAGAGCTATTTTGATGAGGGGAATAGGGAAAAATACACCTAGACTAGTTTTGGTACATCACACAAAAACTACAGAGGGATTCATGTGTGACTACTGCAAGTATACTGATCATGGAAAAAACGTCTTGCACAAACTTTGAACAATTTGTGATTTTTGTATTTTGGGTTGCATTCATGTTAGTCAAGCTCGTAATTTTATACGAATCATCCCGTATTTGTAGAGCAAAGCTGTCTACTAAAGTACATTTTGTAGTTTTTTCTATCAAAACGATTCTTATTTGAAAAAAACTCTTCATTTTTTTTAAACCACCATTGTGAAATATACTTAAAAATTATGTTTTTTGTTTGTAATAATAATAATAATAATCTTCTGAAAGCACCTAGGACGTTACAGGGTGATTTATGTGAAGCTACAAATTACTCGTAATTGATCCTGAAAAAAAAACCTTAAACATAAACTTTGAGCACAAATAAATTATAAGTTTTGTATTTTGAGTCGCATAGTTAGTCAAGCTTGTAATTTTATATGAGTCACTTTGTATATCTACCTGTATAGCAAAGCTATCCCTATTAAAGTAAAATTTTTACTTTTTTTCTATCAAACCGACTCTTATTTGAAAAAAGTCAAACTTGGTGTCTTTTTTTATTACGGTTGTGGAATATATTTAAAATGATGTTTTTTGTTGGTAGTAATAGTAATTCTGCAAAGGAACGTAAATACGCCACAGAGTGATTCATATGAAGCTACAAGTTTAACGAAATTAGTCGTAATTGATCCTGAAAAAGAAACTTTAAAATATAAATATTCTGAATTGCATTTAAAGCTAGTCAAACTCACAATTTTATATGAATCATCCTGTAGATCTAACTATGGAGCAAAGCTATCTACTAAAGTACAATTTGTAGTTTTCTTCTATCAAAACGACTCTTATTTAAAAAATAAGTCTTCATTTTTTTAAACCATGATGGTGAAATATACTTAAAAAATATGTTTCTTTATTTGTAATAGAGACGTTACAGGATGATTCATGTGAAGTTACAAGTCTGACGAAATTACTTGAAATTGATCCTGAAAAAAAAACCTTAAACACAAACTTTGAGCAATAAATAAATTATAAATTTTGTATTTTATGTTGCATAGTTAGTCAAGCTTGTAATTTTAGATGAGTCACTTTGTATATCTACCTGTATAGCAAAGCTATCTCTACTAAAATAATTTTTTTAGTTTTCTTCTATCAAACCGACTTTTATGAAAAAAGTTAAATTTGGTGTCTTGGTTGTAGAATATAGCTAAAAATTATGGTTTTTTTTTGGTAAGGAACGTAGATACGCTACAGGGTGATTCATGTGAAGCTACAAGCTTGACGAAATTAGTCGTAATTTATACTAAAAAATAACCTTTAACATAAACTTAAATTTTGTATTCTGAGTTGCATTTAAAGTTAGTCGTAATTTTATATTAACCCTGTGTATGTAACTAAAGAACAAAGTCATTTACTAAAGTGAAATTCTTTTTTTTTACAAAAACGACTTTTATTAAAAAAAAAAAGTCAAACTAGATTTCTGATGATACCTAGGCTAGTTTTGGTACATCACATAAAAAAACTATGGGGTGATTCATGTGAGACTACAAGCCTGACAAATTTACTAGTATATTGAAAAACGTCATACATAAATTTTGAGTAATTGGGAATTTTGTATTTTGGGTTGCATTTAAAGTTAGTCAAGCTCCAATTTTATACGAATCACCCTATAGATCTAACTGTAGAGCAAATTCATCTACTAAGTAAAATTTATAGTTTTCTTCTATCAAAACGACTATTATTTGAAAAAAGTCAAACATATTTTTTTTAATTTCGGTTGTGAGATATTCTAAAAAATAGTGTTTTTTGCTGAAAGTCTTGCGAAAGTATGTACAGAGTGACTCATGTGAGACTTAAGCAATTTGTCTATTTTGTATTTTGGGTTGGATTTAAAGTTAGTCAAGCTCGTAATTTTATATGAGTCACTTTGTATATCTAACAAGCAAAGCCATCTCCACTAAAATAAAATTTTTAGATTTTTTCTATCAAACCCACTGTTATTTGTAAAAAAATCAAACTTGGTGTTTACATTTTTTTTTAATTATATTTTTTGTTGGTAATAATAATAATCTTGCAAAAACACGTAAAGACCTACAAGGTGATTCATCGTAATTAATCTTGAAGAAAAAATACAAAACATAAACTTTGGGGAATTTATAAATTTTGTATTGTATGTTGCATTTAAAGTTAGTCAAGATCGTAATTTTATATGAATCTCGCTGTATATCTGTGTGTAGAGCAAAACTATCTGTTAAAGTAAAATTCTTAGTTTTATTCCGTCAAAACGACTTGTATTTGAGAAAAAGTCAAATTAGGTGTGTTAATTTTTAGTGGAATATAGCTAAAAATGATGTTTTTTGTTGGTAATAATAACCATAATAATCTCGCGAAAGCACGTAGACTCTCTGCAAAGCATAGAGAATGTTGCGTTTTAAAAATGAATTTATATCAAGAAATGTGGCAATAGTCTGCGCTCGGGGCTAAACACCCAATATAGTTGCAGAGTGAGCTTCAAAAAGCAACTCTCGCATTTATTTAACGTTGATGCCACATCTGAGGGTAGTTTAAAACCATCTGATGCTTCTCAAACTCGATAAAAATTCGGCATAAAGTTGTATTTCCATAACAAGCGATTATAAGTTGTGCAAAACTCGTATTGGTTATTAAATTTCCGGCCGGAGTTGTCGCAACTTAATATCACTTCAACTGAATGAAACAGGTGAAGAATGGGAAAACGCAAGCATTGCAAACACATAAAGAAACAACGGAATCACAGATTACAGGCATGAAACGATGCGAGGCATATATATACAGAGACAAAAGCCTTTATCTCGCATAATGACTTAACTATCAGCGATTTTGTTTACTTGCAACGAAGCAACTTTTTACCTAATTATCCGCAATTGTGAACGAGGGGATTATCCTTGTGTGAAATTGCTTTTTCCGAATCAAAATTCGCTTCACCATGAACAAATTGTTAAAAAGGGATACCTATTTCCCCCTCTGTTAATTATAAATGTGGCAATTAATCTGCCGCCGCTTTTGCATCTGCAATAAGTTATTTTCATTGGCTTTTAAGAAAGATGATAAGAAGCTTTCAAGAAATGAAGTTTTTATTACGGGGGAGAATTTGAAATAATTACTTTTCAGTTAAGTGGATGTAAAACAGGATGGTCATTAACTTCTTTAATTACTTGCACACAGAACTGTAAAACTGTAAATTAAGCTCGACGAAGATTCGTCTAGCTTTGGTCGACACTAAAATCCTGAAAAAACACCCGATTCGAGATTTGTGCGCAAACAATAAACAGACTTCAAAAAAATTCTCACAGTGGAATAGAGAAACAAAGCTTTTACTTTGACTATCTTGCATTAATTAAAAAATCTAACCGAAACGAAATTACGCCAAACAAACACAAAAACTGAATTATATAGTCGACAAAACTCTCTAGAAAAGGCAACAAATTACTGTGCTAATTGGTTGGCTACAAGCTAAGCTGTGAAAAAAATAATAATAAAAAATTGAAAATAATCTTTGAGTAGATGAAAAGATGAAAATATAAAAAATATTTAATAGTAAAAGTTAAAATTTGAGAAAATATTTATGCCAAAAAAATAAGCTAAAAAGGGAAACAGTTGAAAAAATATGATAACGTTTTTATAATAATTTTTTAAATAAATTAATGATGTACATTTAATAATAAAATTTTAGTTAAAAGTAGAACAAGTCATAAAAAAATTATGCATTTGCTCTAGAAAATGTTTTTACTAACAATTACTATTGTAATGTGCCCATTTCTCACATTTTAGAGGAAATTCGTCATGTACAGGGTGAATATTAAGTATATAACCAAGCGTTTTAATATCATTTGCTTCAGAAAATAATAATTCATATATATTAAAGTAAAAAAATGTGATCGTATTTTGAAAACAAAACTTTTGTGTTTGCTATTTTTTTGCCAAAATTGCAATATAAGTAATTTGTTTTTTGAAAAATTAAATATAAAATAAATATTTGTAATCCTTAGATCATAACTTTCAAGAAAAAAAATGGTTTTATAGTGAGACAATTTTTTTTAGATTTCAAAAACAAAAAAAAATCAAAAATTACATTTTTATAGTACTTTAGTTAGTTTCTCTAAATAGTTTTGGGCAAAAAACGTTTGGTTTTATACAAAAGTGAAAATGTTAGTTTTTTTAATTATTTTGTTGAAATACTTTAATTTCAGGCTTAGAACTGAGTCAAATCGATTGAAAATATGACAAATTGCAATATAATTAGCAATATAACAGGTTTTGAAATAAAAATGTTGACTTATAACACAGATCCTTACATATAAAAAAATTATTAAAAAAATATTTGTTGTTTATTTGTTGGTTTTCACTATAAAAATGCAAAAACTGTTTAACACCTAAAACTCTGAGCATTTAAAAAACTCGAGGTGAAAGTGAATTTCAATATTTATGTCTTTATAAGCTTAATAATTAAAAAAATCCTATTTTCTAATTGATTTACTTTGAGAAAAATATCTTTGCTAAAAAGTTGCAAAAGCTTTATGAACATGTCTTGCAAAAAAAATTAAACAGAATTGAAATAGAACAAATGTATCGAATTCAATAATATGCCAAGAAAAAAGTTTGTTAAAATGACGACTTGTAACAAAAAATATTAAATTTAAAGAGATTATTAAAAAACTCTTTGTTGCTTATTTTTTTTAATAAAAAAATGCAAAAAATTGCATAAAACTTTATGGCATCTAAAAATCTGAGTATTTAAAGCAAAATTTAAGGTACTTATGTATACAGGGTGCGTCAGAACTTGTGCCCCAGAGAAAAATGTCATGCAAGATAAGGTAAAGAACATGAAAAAAAATTTAGTTAGTTTCTCTAAATAGTTTTGGGCAAAAAACGTTTGGTTCTATACAAAAGTGAAAATGGTATTTTTTTGATTATTTTGTTGAAATACTTTGATTTCAGGCTTAAAAGTGAGTCAAATCGATTGAAAATATCACAAATTGCTCTATTTCAGCCTAAAATTGGGAGTGAAACAAATATTATTTTATAAAATACATTAATTTTGAGTTAATTCTGTATTAAAATCGAGAAAAATTAAATTGAAAATAGGTCACACTATTTTGTTAAAATACTTTGTTTCAAGTTGATTTCCGGCTTAAAATTGAGTCAAATCGATTAAAAATATCACAAATTGCTTTATTTCAGCCTAAAATTATGATTGAAGCAATTATGTTTATAAAATTAAAATGTTTATAAAATACAATAATTGTGAATAATTTCTGTATTAAAATCGAGCCAAATTGGTTTGAAAATAGCTCAAATTGCTTAATTTTCGCCGAACTGAAGATATTATCTTGTTTTGGAATATTTTAATCCAGGTTGATGTTCGAATTAAAATTGAGCCAAATCGATTAAAAATATCAAAAATTGCTTTACTTCAGCCTAGAATTGAGATTATGAAATACAAAAATTTTGAATTAATTCTGTATTAAAATCGCTAAAATTGCTTTATTTTCGAAGAAAATTCTTACCCAATTTACTTTTACATAAAATTCAAAAATCTAGTCTATAGCGAAGGATGTATAATTATTTTGTTTGTCATACAACATAAGTTTGCATGTAATGGCTTGGAAAATGTATCCAACCGCCTCTCCGTGTTGCTTGTCGAAACTTTTCTTTTGCAACAGTTGGAGTTTTTTTGCGATTGTCATTAAAAACTATTTAGGCCACGAAGCGTAGGTCGGAATAGTTGTCTAAGCGTTAAGTTTGCGGTTGGGTGGGATTTTGAATGGCAGGTCGCGTAAAACAAACGTTGCGAAGAGAATCCTCGTTGGATAAAGCAGTCGGTATTAAAGTTGGCGCTAGTTTCGAATTATTAGTCGCCAAAGCCGCAAACTTGAATCCAAATTAAATTCGCATGACTTTGGGCGTAATAACCGTCGAAAATCCGGAATTACTATGACGATGATAAAACCGGAAAAATAGTTCTCCAGGAAGCGATTCTTAAACTACTTTACTGCTTCCACTGACATCAAATGTAATTTTGAAGTAAGTTAATGTTGTGGACATAATAGATATAAATTGTTCTATTTTATCCACATTGATGGGAACTACGACCTCAACTTGACTTTCCAACATACAAAACTTGAAGAAATCTTTCGACGCCTCGTCCAAATTCAGTGATTTATCACGCCTTCTTATGCACATAAAGCGATCGATGGAGAGCATATTCGCGAACTCGCCCTAAATGACGGCAAAAAAGACACACGATTTGTGATTTTCACGTCATTTAGACACAAAACGCTTGATTTCTTGGACGTGACACGACGAAAATTGCCTTTTGCGGCTCAAAGGTCGTAGATTAACAAACCCCGGAATTAACCGGAGAAAGGACCGGTCCGGACTGTCACTTAAATAAACACCCACGTCCTTTAACACGACTCAAAGATAACGACGGAGGTCACAGATAAGGCCCCTTTGTCATATTGCGACGAACGAAGATAAAACACAATAATACCAAACCGATCGCTTATTCAATCTTGGATAAATGCAGAGAAACTGGGTTAACGTTAATCATAAATTTCGACAAAAATTTATCACTGCCACTAGTTTATTGTCGCTTATTTTGATAAAAGTAAATAAATCTATAAATTATACACGGCACTTAATAGATGACAATAAAAGTACGACTTGCTATAAAAGTGGAATTTCTTCCAATAATAAAGTTAATAACTTGGCGTTTCGGAGAAACCTTGTTATAAAAGCAACTTATTTCAGCAGAATTGTTGAATCACTGCAGTTGTAAATTCGTAGCAGATGTTTCGATTATCTAAATGTCATAATAATAATTCTTCAAAAATTATTATGTACATAAAACGATTCCGGAATAAATTCCATATTCAAATAGACGTCGAGTAAAACGTTATAACATTGAAATACTAGTCTTGCTTTATTTACATTTATATAGAACAGCTTTAATAGTGAAACAGAGGCGCCATTTGTATTTATTACAAAATGTCTCTTGAACAATTTACATTGTTACAATGTAATTAGATAATATTATTCCAAATAAGCAATTATTTACACACAATCGGACTTTTTCTGGCATAAAAACAGATAATGTTGTTGCGATCTGTGTGAAATAGAAACCAAAATTTTCATAGTTTATTTTAAAATTAAAACTTAATTTACTACAGGTTTTTAGGGTTGTACAAAATGGTACTTAAAGTTAATTTTGATAAAAAAATTTCACAAGTTAGGTCAAAATTTTAACAACATAATCGACAGGTTTTTGCTACTTCAGAGGAGTGGTTTTTGAGTAGAGCTTTATTTTTGTGCTTAGCAATATAATAGGAGTAATAGTTTTGCTTAATTTTAAATTTAGAAAATCTTTCAGAACTAGAAAAAAATGTTGTGTAAGTTAAGATACCAACAAAAACTGTATTTTAGGTACTTGTAACAAAAATAACTATAACAAAAAAACTTACATAAACTTCGCTCCGCAAAAAACATTTTTTTCCAACAAAATTAAACATAACTTTAATATGTACTTTATCTAATTCAGTAATATGTCAGAAAGACGTTTTGAAATAAAAATGTCGACTTATAACACAAATCCTTGCATATAAAAACATTATTTGTTGTTTAATTTTTTTAAATAGTTTTCACTATTAAAATGCAAAAACTGTTTAACACCTAAAACTCTGAGCATTTAAAAAACTCGAAATGAAAGTGAATTTCAATATTTATATCTTTATAAACTTAATAATTAAAAAATCGTATTTTCCAATTGATTTACTTTGAGAAAAGGAGTGGTGTTTTTATGAAATTTAATTTGTAAAAAAAAATTAAAATAATAAACAAATCAGTAAAAAATATGAAAAAAAAAACAGATCAGAAACAAAAATAAGAAAATCTAATTTAGAGAAACCAAAAGGTGCTAAAACTTATCGTACTCCTGTTGGCTTAGCATTAATTATAATGGTTTTAGTAAAAAATTGCAAAACATGTCCTGCAAAAGAACATTTTAAAAAAAGTTTAAATCTGAATAAAATTAAGCAGAATTCAAATAGAACAAAATTATCGAATTTAGAATGTGTCAAGAAAAAGGTCTGATAAAATAACAATTTTTAACAAAAATTCTTAAATTTAAAGAGATTATTAAAAAACTTTTTGTTGGCTAATTTTTTTAATATAAAAATGCAGAAAATTGTGTAAAACTGTATAACATCTAAAAATTTGAGTATCTGAAGCAAAATTTAGTATACTTATGTATACAGCGTGCGTCAGAACTTGCGCTCCAGAGAAACATCACACAGGAACACCAGGAACATGGAAAAAATTCTATCTATAAAAATATCGAAATTATGGGAGTTTAAAATTTGCACTTTGACTTTATTTATTTCTGTTGAAAACATAATTTCCCATGTTTTTTTGCTGCAGGCTGTTAGAAGAAGAAACAAAAAAGCTGTATCTTATCTTAATTGGAAATTTTCTCTGGGGCGTGAGTTCTGAAATACCTTGTGTAAAATCAATTTTTTTATCTTGAGGTAATTTTATTAATATTAATTGAATTTACATTTTAATTTTTATGAAAATCCGTTGGCAAATAACAGTGATATTAAACCTAAAACACGTAATTGGGACAGTTTATATAGATTCTAGGTCTTTTTCTTAATTTTATTACTTAATATCCTAAAAAACGTATTTTCTAATTAATTTACTTTGAAAAAAAGAGCGGCCTTTTTATGAAATTTAATTTGTACAAAAAATTGAAATAATAAACAGATCAGTAAAAAAAATGAAAAAAAAATAGATCTAATTTAGGGAAACCAAAAAGTGCTAAAACTTATCGAACTCCTTAATTAATAATTAATCACAATATTTTTGGTAAAAAGTTGCAAAAGCTTTATAAACATGTCCTGCAAAAAAACTATTAAAAAAAGTAAACAGAATTGAAATAGAACAAAATTATCGAATTCAATAATATGTCAGGAAAAAAGTTTGCTAAAATGACGACTTGTAACAAAAATTCTTAAATTTAAAGAGATTATTAAAAAACTCTTTGTTGTTTATTTTTTTTTTAATAAAAAAATGCAAAAAAAATTGTATAACACTTTATGACATCTAAAAATGTGAGTATTTAAAGCAAAATTTAAGGTACTTATGTATACAGGGTGCGTCAGAACTTGCGCCCCAGAGAAAAATGTCATGCAAAATAAGGTAAAGAACATGAAATTTTTTTTTATGAAATTTGATCTAAATTACTGAAATTATGGGAGTTTAAAATTTGCACTTTGACCCTATTTATTTCTGTTGAAACAATAATTTTCCATGTTTTTTTGCTGCAGGCTGTTAGAAGAGGAAACAAAGAAATTGTAACTTATTTTAATTGGAATTTTTCTCTGGGGCGCGAGTTCTGAACACCTTCTATATGTTAAATCTGTTTTTTTCTCTTGGGGTTATTTTATTAATATTAATTAAAATTGGGACAGCCTGTATAGGCTGTATTTTTTACTTTTATTACTCAATATCTTAAAACTATTTATCGTAGAGAATTTTAACCTGTTGCATCGTGATTCTACGTCTAGAGGGACCACATTTGAAGCGTTTTTGCGGTAAAAAGTTTATTGTCTTAAAAAAATCGTGTTTTTTTTTCAGACTCAAAGAATCAAAAATTTCATATTTATTTCCTCTAGCAGCAAAAGTCATGTTGGTCGTCATGCCCCTTTTATTTATATGCAATTGGGAAAGTGAGTCGCAAAATAGCGTTTGCTCACCTCATATCTCATCTCTCCCTTTCCCAGTAAACTCCGTACACATTAGCAAAGAAAATTTTCAGACGGGGCAATTTTCGAGTACGATATTTCCGTCCGAAAGTCCCCTTAAAAATATGGAATACTGTGCATACTTTGTCTCAGTTTGTGTGTGCCGTGTTCCTGAAAGGTAATATTTCATATCGGTCCCAAGGCGCTGGCGAAAATTTCAGCTAGAATTTCAGACTGAAATACGTGCAGTTCCTTGTTCGCCCGACTGAAGGCTTAATTAACCTAATTGCCAGTTTCGCACTCGGTTGAACATTCGAGCTTTTTATCGTTTTATAGGACTCGCTTGTCTCACGCAATGTATTTATTATTCGCCTCGGTTGCTTCCAATGTGACTGATTTCGCATAAAGCTTCAAAGGAAACTCGAGCTTTTTTCCTCCATGTGCGAAACAACGACCCAATTAATGCGAAAAAATGACAAAAACTCGACGATTTTGCGGCGAAACTTGCTGTTTTCTGTTTATATTCGCTTGATCTGATTTTCTTGTTTACCATCTCGTTTGGGAATCGCTTCACGTCTTTTCGAGTATCGTAATTCCTTCATTTAAATGACGTATCACGTTTTATCGATTAGCCCCTTGGCCCTGAACAAACATTGCGATTTTCCAGCCTTAATTCTCCTATTGTTGCTATTTATCGCGTTGCATTAGCATAAGTCTAGTGTCGTCGGTGATAAATGGCAAAATGGGCTAAAACTTTTACTGACAGTTTTAATGACTGCAACAGCGCTGTTTTTTCGCTATAAATAATAATTTATCATCGTGTCCGTGAAATTTATTTTGACAGAGAGAGGCAAAATCGGGACTAATTCATGCTCTTTGAGTGTTAAAACAAGAGCACCATACTTTACAGTGTAGAGGATTTTCATTATTTTCAATTAATTAATTATACGTTGTCATAGGAAGTCCCATGTTTGTGGCTTATAAAGTTGATTCCCGTGTGAGCTCGCCTTGTAAATAGGCCGCTTCTACAATGATACAATATTCAGACTTGAGGTCCAAAGCACTCAAGCCGCACTGTCGCAAACTTATTAAAATATGGGAGCTTTTTACGAACTTTCGTGCTACTAAAATAATCATTTATGTTATTGACGACACAAGCGCAATTTAAATTAATTAAATACATATGTTTTTAATTAGAATTTTAATTGGAATACGGTAAGGATTTTGCTGAAAAATCGGCTACATTTTTTATTCCATTATGTGATTACTGCGTTGTCACAACATGTTTGCATTTTTATACATGAACGCAAAACTGATGGTGATTTTTCTTGAGGAAAAAATAAAACATGTCATTATTAAACTAATTTCTACCGAAATAACGAGGTCTGAATCACGGAAATCGATTCCAATTGAATAGGAAATTGGTTAAACTCGGAACAACAACATAAAAGTTGCATAAATTGCGACGAGCGCAGCGAAGAGTGACTCAAATGAGATAAAATTATTAAAATATTCGTTCCCTGCTTTTAAGAGTTACAATATTTAAATTCTAATTTCAATCTGTGTTTTTTTTATAAGGGATTTAAATAATATCAAAGTAGAAATAAAGTAAAAAATGGATGGTTTAATTTAGATAAATGTTATTAATAAAGTAATTGCTACCAAAATAACAAAGTTTAAATCATAAAAGTCTATTTGAATAGGAAATTGTTTTAATAACAACAAACGCAGCGAAGAGTGACTCAAAAGATCAAGTGTGACACTTAATGTTGCGAAA
>NW_025401063.1:2413850-2424131 GCF_015345945.1 Tribolium madens
AACAGAGTAGCCTAACAAACGCAGCGAAGAGTGACTCAAAAGATCAAGTGTGACACTTAATGTTGCAAAAGAGTTGTTTCTCAATTTCTTTGCCAAGCAGGGATTTTTTCATTTTTTTAATGATACTTCATAATTTTTAAATTACGGAAATTGAGTTTAAATAAAAAAAGATTGTTTCGCATATTTGTGAACTAATAAATTAAAAAATTATTTAGAAAAAAATTAAGTTCTTATTCCGAGACAAGAAATTTATTTAAAAGCGTGATGAGCGTATGGAAGAGTGGCTCAAAATAGAGATAATTATTTAAATATTCTTTTCCTACTTTTATGAGCTAAAATATTTAAATTGTCATTTTAATATGTGTTTTTTATGAAGGATATAAATAATAACAATGTGGAAATAAAGCAAAAAATGGATAGTTTATTTTAGATAAATGTTAAAGATTTTTTAATATGTTATTAATAAAGTAATTGCTACCAAAGTAACAAAGTTTGAATCTTTGAAAAGGAAATTCTTTTGAACTCGAAATAACAACAGAGTAGCTTGGCAAACGCAGCGAAGAGTGACTCAAAAGATCAAGTGCGACACTTAATGTTGCAAAAGAGTTGTTTCTCAATTTATTTGCCAATCAAAGATTTTTTTAATTTTTTTAATAATACTTTATTATTTTTGAATTACGGAAATAGAGTTTAAATAAAAAAAGATTGTTTCGCATATTTGTGAACTAATACATGAAAAAATTATTTAGGAAAATTTTAAGTCCGTGTTCCGAGACAAAAAATTGATGAGGGTATAGCGAAGAGTGACTCAAAATACAGAAAATTATTAAATTATTCTTTCCCTGCTTTTATGAGCTAAAATATTTAAATCTTAATTTCTGTGTTTTTTATGAAGGATTTAAATAATATCAAAGTAGAAATAAAGTAAAAAATGGATGGTTTATTTTAGATAAATGTTGGAGATTTTTTGATATGTCACTAATAAGTCTATTCTATTTGAAAAGACTTTTTTTTAAACTCGAAATAACAACATAGTGATCTGATAAACGCAGCGAAAAGTGAATCAAAGGTGGTATAAGGAGTCACAGTTTCTGGAAAATCATTCTGAAACAATTTCTAAAAAAATAGTAAGTTACGAAAAATTGCTTTATCTTCGACGAATGCAGCGAAGAGTGATTCAAAAGACCAAGTGTGAAACTCGTTCTTGTGAAAAAGTTATTTCAACACTTTTCAGTTTCTTTGCTCAAAGTTTTCTCATTTAATGAGTCTGTTTTTAAATGTTAATTTTTACGATTACATCTTTTTACAATTAACGAAGAATGACTCAAAACATTTTCACACAAGATTTTTCTCAACATTTGTTTCTTGCAGTCAAAACATTTAAATCCTAATTTTAGAATGTATTTTTAACGAATGGTTCAAATAATATATCAAAAATATATACATGAAAACAAAAATTGTTGGTTTATTGTAGATAAACACGAGAGATTTTTGTTTTGATATGTCATTATTAAACAAATTACTACCAAAATGACAAGCTTTGAATCACTGAAATCGATTCCAATTGAAAAAGAGATTGCTTTGAACATAAAATATTTTTCATGTTTTATAAAATATTTTATTCGGTTTAATTTTAAGTTGAACTCTGCAATAACAAAAATTTAACTAATTGGCTAGACAAGCGAAGCGAAGAGTGACTCAAAAGTTCGACAAGAGTGTCAAATGTTGTAAACTGTTTTTTGCTTTATTTAATCTAAAATTACATTAAAATATAACAAGTCCCGAACAAGTTTTAAGAATAGAAAACTTTCAAAACAATCTCTGCTCGCGTTTTTCAGCGGTATTTGTTTACCTGCAGTATTGAGTTAAACTGAAAGTTACGTTTTCGTCGTCCAAGTTTATTTTTAATCTTAAACTTAGTTTCATATCAAATTACGCTGTAAGAAATGCCTTCCAACTGACTGCTTTTTACCTGTCGTCTTTTGTATCCTTTTGTACATACAAAGGACCAAAACTGAAACATTTAAATGACAATACGTTTTGTGCTTTTTAAGTTCGCATCCTGCCAGTTCCATGTCGAATCAAACAATAAAAGCAGAAGGAATTTTATTTCAGTCCGAAATTACGAGGAATATTAAAAAACGCTATTTTCTCAAGCGATGTATCCATTCAGGGGCATTTTTCAGACATTTTCGTCCAATATTTCCGCTATCATAACTTTTCACCCACCTCGAACACCAGCAAATTGCATTCATACCGACACAGATGGGCGACGGTCCGGCCCAGAATCGAATTTTCTCCTCGAGAAAAACGAGTTTTTACAGGAGACCAAGCAAGAAAACACGCGACATGCAGATGAATGATGAAATTCTCCTTGTCAAGAGGAAAAACAGCTGTACAAATGCATAATTCGAGCTTCAAAGAGGAAAATATGCTCAAATGAAGGTGAAAGTCTTCCGCCGCATTGCAGCGGATTACACTTTTCGCCGATAACGTGAAATATTTATTGTCGCAAACCGAATTTCATTTACTCGACGCAAAAACACTGATAATTGTGTCTATGTGGAGGAGAGGATATATTGTTTTAGGAATAGTTGGAGAGATTCCATTAATTTAATGGAAGTGTAAAGGACGGAATCGTCTATTCATTCTGGTACAAAAAGTGCAACCTCTGCGGAGAAGAAGCTTCACAGAAATTCCACATTGTTCGACTAGAGAAGCAATCTATACTGTTTGCGTTTTAATCTTATCGTTTAATTAACGCTACATCAAAATAACAAAAGCATATGCGAGTTTTAGGTATTTACACTAATTGCTTTCGACAGACGATTTACTTTTGTTGGGATAACGCAAAATCGGGCGCAGATGATTCAATTATCGTTTGTTTAACCAAATGAGCACAACGAGAAATTGTAAACATATTCTAGAGAAACAGATTAAATAAATTCAAGTTTTGCACAAAGCAGTTTCAAGCTAACAAAAAATTGATCTTGGAAAAATTGCTTTAAAGCTCTACAAGCGCAGCGAAGAGTGACTCAAAAACCACCTGCCACACTGAATGTAAGATAAGAGTTAATTATCATGATGATAATCAAAAATTTTTACAATAATATTCTTCAGACATTTTTTCAATTATAATTTCTTATTATTTCTTATACATGGTGCGCCAGAACTCGCGCCCCAGAGAAAAATGCCATATAAGGTCCAGGAACATGGAATAAATGTTAAAAAAAATTATCTATAAAAATTTTGAAGTTATGACAGTTTAAATTTTGCACTTTGATTCTATTTATTTCTGTTGGAAAAATAATTTTTCAAGCTGTATCCTAAAGTGTTTTGTTCAATGCTATTTGTTTTACAAAAGGCGACTTAAAAGAAAGCTGGTTTTATCTAAAAATAGTTTTAAACTAAAAAAATAATAATAATACAATTTCACTTATTATAAAACAAAAATTAAATTAAAAGAAAAAAAGTTAAAAAAACCTTGACGAACGTAGCGAAGAGTAACTCAAAAGACAGTTAGGTACTTTTAGAAAGGAGTTCCAGTTTCTTTGCTAAGTAAAGATTCTTGCAATAGTATTCCTGAGATATTTTTTAAATCTTAATTTATTGCTGTAGGTATTTGTTACATAGGTTTTTTTTTTTTTTGAATCATAAAAATGGAGTTTATAAAAATGAGAATTCTTTCTCATAATTTTTGAACTAAATTAGAAACAATTTAGAAAAATTTTAAATTACAAAAACAAAGTTTCTTGTATTAAATACCAGCTTCAAGCTAAAATAATAATAATCCAACTTTTTTTATTTAAAATAAATTAAGTAAATTAAAAAAAAAACGAATATTTGTGAAAGAAATAAAAAAAATAAAAAATGTTTTAGAGCTTCACGAACGCAGCGAAGAGCGATTTTTGCTAAAATGTTTTTACAATAATACCTTGTTTTTATTGTGTAATTTTTAAATATTAATTATAAACTGTATACAGGGTGCGCCAGAACTCGCGCCCCCGAGAAAAATGCTATGTAAAGTACCATACCAGGAACAGAAAAAAAATGTTGAAAAAATTTTATCTATAAAAATTTTGAAGTTATAAAAGTTTAAATTTTGCACTTTATTGACTCTATTTATTTCTGTTGAAAAAATAATTTTGCAAATTTTTTCGCTACAGGCCATTACAAGAGTAAACAAGAAAGCTATATCCTAAATTGTAACTCTGTTTAATGTTATTTGTGGCTTTTATTGTCAAATTTTTTGAACCTTTACCAAATATTTAAAAAAAAACATACACAAAATCATCAGTAAATAGATTAAATTAAATAGACAAAAAAATGTCAAATGTAAAAAAAGAAATGTCAAAATTTTTTGACTCAGAATTTTTTAAACATTTTTTCCATGTTCCTAGTATTTTATCTTACTTGAAATTTTTCTCTGGGGCACGAGTTTTGACACACCTTATATTTGCAGTTACATTTTTATATTTTATAAAGACACTTTATTATTTTTGAATCATGGATATCGGATTAATGTAAAAGACACTGTTTTGCACATATTTTTGGAAAAATTTCAAGTTAAATTGTTCTAGAGCTTGACGAGCGCAGCGAAGAGTGACTCAAAAACCACGTTAAAGTTTCTAGTTTTCTTGAGACATTTTTTAAATTTTAATCTAACACTGTACTTGTCGTTACATGTTTTTTTAATTTTTTTTTATTGTTACGAATCATGGAAATGGGGTTTATGTAAAAATAAAATTGTTTTGCATAGTTTTTAATTAAATTGGAAAAAATTTGGAAAAATTTTAAGTTATGTACGAAAACGAAGCGTGATAAACGTACTGAAGGGTGACTCAAAATAAGATAACGTTATCTAAAAGCAGTTTCAATTAAAAAAAAATCATGCAAGTTTTTTTATTTAAACTAGAAAAGAATTAAAAAAAAAATATTAAAAAACTGCTTTAGAGTTCGACGAACGCAGCGAAGAGTGACTTTAAAAACTAAGTGCGACACTTGATAAACAACACTTTCCAATTTCTTTGCTCAAAGATTTTTCTATTTATTATTTTTCTTCTTAATAAATCAGTTATGTCATTTTGCTTTGCATTTTTTTAAACTAAAATAAAAAATTGAAGAAAATACTTTAGAGCTCGACAAACGCAACAAAGAGTGACTAAAAAGCCCAAGCGCGACATTTAATGTTAGAACTAAATGTTTGGGAAAATATGACGAACGTACTGAAGAGTAAATGCAAAATATTGACGGATTTAATTCCTCATGCACTGTCACAATTTTTTGTTCTGTTTGAAAAAAGTATGTCACACAATGTACATTATACAATTCTCAATTTTTCCCACTTTGTGGAAGTTGTGAATTTTGCCTCCAGAACTGCTTTGATGGAATCTTTGATCCAACTTTCCTTTTGTGCCACAATTAGAGTTGTCCACTTGTCGTCCCAAGAGCCTTTTAATAGTCTCGCAACGTCGATTAAATCTCGGCTGCGTGTGGGTAGAACTATAATTGTAGTTTGCTTATTAAAATTTATGGAGATTCAAGATTTGCTCGATAGAAGAGACGAGAACTAAACCAAATAGTTCCTCTCACATTTGAATATTTCTTGTCAGTGCACAAAAGTGGGCTGAATTTAATATTCTCAATTATGTTGACAGTTTTGAAAATATTTATACACCTGCATTAATTTGTTTTATTTGCGTTGTGTTTCCATAAATAGTCATATTATATTTTGATGTGCTTTAATCAACTTTGACCTGTTATTTGAATAATTTTATTTAAATAATCATTATTGACATAAAATATGCTTTTATTTTGATGCTAATTTTTATTAGTGGTCTTTTGCGCTGCACCAAATTATGTACTAAGCCAAACTTGATTAATTTAATATTGTTTGTGTCAAATTAAGCCTGAAATTATTTCATGAAACTATGTATTTTACATAATTTTCTATGCAAAGTGCAATTTTCTTGGGGTAAATGAAACTCGAATAGATTGCAAATAAGTTTTTTCTTTTCCAACTACCTTGAGAAATCTGAATAGTTCCCCGACTTGAACAATTTAATGTCTCAGCCAGCCCGAAACCGACTTAAAGGAATATCTTAAATTGTTTCGGTGCGTCTCAAATTTCAAAGCCACAACCCACATGTCAGTCATTCTGATTAAATCAATAAAATAATTTTGTTTCTCCTTCAAACGCAATCCGGGCAATAAATCATTCATTTCCAATTCCACGTTACACTTTTCTATTTTTCTCTAATTTCTCGTCTATCAAACTTGATAGATACGAAGCGCGTACAAGGGCCACAACAACATGAATGTTTTAGTACTTGTGGCAATAAATAAGTGTGCGATCGTGCACTCCGCCCACGCGATTTCGTTCCGCTGACCGAACGTGGGCTCAGGACGTTCTCTGAGCCATCAATATCGCAGGATTACCAACAGCTGTGCACCGCCCCATCGAATTAATTTTCCATGAGGCCCAACATACGAATAAAAGTATTTCAGTGACGAATTCCACACAACTTTTATTCGGGACTAAACAATGCAAAAAGTTTTTTATTGCCCCAATGGAACGACATTTCGCGGAAAAAACTAATTTTTTTTAATTCAACCGAATTATTGCAACCACAAAGTCGCTCAGTACGTTGGGCCAAATTAAATTTGGTTTTTTAAATACTACGCCCTGTAGAAAGGGAAAAACTGTTACAAAATGGATCACTCTGTATATTGTTAAAACTTATTTGAGCAAATTCATTATAATTTCTTTTGACTCACAATAGTATATTATGTTAGTGAGGCAAATAATTGAGCTGAAACACATTAACTCTCTTTTACTCCGAATAACATATAAACGTGTCCAAATAGAGCAATACTTTAATTAGCAAGCAAATGAACAAAATAATCGGGACACATTGCAAGTAATAAAATTATAATAGCCCTTATAAACAAACATTGCACGTCATTTTTGTTTTTTGAAAGTGTTTATTAATTTAACTAGTGCAGTTGGTAGTGCAAAATGTCGTCTATAATGGACCTCTCCAGAATTTACTGAAGCAGCAAAAGAGATAATGTCGTGGTAAAAGTAAAAACGCTTAGGCGCAAAAATAGAATTTTTACTTTTTGGCTGAAAGCTGAAACTTTTACTGGTGATATTATTCATAAAAGTGATCACTTTTGTGACTTTGCGGATAAAATGTTTTATGGCTAATAACAAGAAAAATATTTTAATCACAATCGGAAATTATAGTCTTTCTAAAAAATAATAAATTTTATTAAAATTTGAACTTTTAAAGGTTAATTTCATAATCGAATTACATAGACTTTAAATTTATGTTATTTAGAATGTGAAAGTCAGTAGTAATCAGCACATTCCAGACAACATTTAGTTTAATGCTCCTTTAAATTTGATTATGGAACTCTCTAAAGGTTAGTTAAATAACTAAATAATTCATTGCAATTAAATTTAATTTGTTACGTGATTAGTTATTTTGATAAACAACCAATCAGATTTCAAAATTTTGAAGATTAACTTAATTTTGATTTAATTCACATTCTGTAAACCCACCCTAAGTGATTCAGAATTACAAAAAATGTACACTTTGTTGTAAATTATGCAATTTTTTAAATTAAATTTTAGGTTACACAATTTTGCTATTTGTGGAATTTATTATCTTTTTTTTGAGGAATGTTGAAACTTAAACTGACATTTAAAAAAATAATTATTTTCAATTCAAGCAAATAACTGCAACCAAAACGAGAGTTGCTTCTTTCATACAGGGTGTTCTACTTTATTTCATTAAAGAACTGTTTTGTGAGGTTATATTTAATTTTCAATTGCAAAAAAATTGAAATAAAAAAGTTACGGTTTGAAAATAATTTTAATTCTTCACACATAAACTTAATTATAAACTTATTTTTATTGATGAAATAATAAATAATATTGATAAATATTAAAGTTTGGAGGCTGTTTCTCCTAACAAAATTTGTAATCAATTTTACAGTGAACAAACTAATAAAACTAAAAAAACAATAGTAATTATTTGTTTTGACCAAACAACTATTACATTCAAAATTATTGCACTTTTTTCGGAAACACGTTGTATGTATTTCTTAATAAAGGGGAAAAATAAAAATAAATAAAAAGTTACAATTTGAAAATAATCTTTATGAAACATAAATAAACTCTTTGGTTAAACTGGAATGTAAAACAAGAATTGCTTGTTTTACTATTTTCTATAGATCACTCTGTATATTGTAACTTATTTGAGCAAAACAGCTTTACTCTTTTACTTTTATTTCAAATAAAAAGATTGCAAAATACATAAATTTTTATTTTTTTCTGGAACTGTTTATAAATAAGTACTCGTATAATAATAATTAGTTTTTCTAAAATAATTAAAAAATAAATTAATGCTATTTTACTGAAACAAAAAAATTAAAAGGGCAAGTTTGTTGACTAGTTCTTTATTAAAAAATTCACTTTGCTCTGACAGAATTTTTAAAACTTAAAATACGTTAGTTTTAAACCTTATAAAATAGAAAAGTCTTAAATCCACTTAAATTATTCTCTAATGTAAATTTGGAGTTCATGTTTATAAAGTAAACTTATTAAAAATTGAGTTTGTAGAAGAAAATTAACTTCATTAAGAAGTCTTATTTTGCGTCGTAAATTGAATAAGAAAAAACAAACATTTTTTAATAAAATAAATTCAGGTGAATTTTGTTTTTATTAATACCCATTGAAAAATGTGAAACACGTTTTTAATAACTCTGCATTATTACGTTCGTGAATGGTTGTTACGAAGCGTTTTTTGTAAATGTAATTAAAAACATGTTTGATCTTACTCTGAAAGAACTAATTACAAAGAATTTTGTGTTTGCTTTGGCTTGAATAGAACCCAAAAATGCGAAAAACCATTCCAAAATGGGCTTATTTGTGAAATTACTCTTGACTATCGAACAAGTTGAGTCATAAATGCTTATTAGTAATCCTTTGTTGATAAGGGATTGGCATTACTTAACCACATGTTTGTAACTTAGACAAGTTTGTATCAAGTGGGCGATTATAACTATACCCAAGCTTCGAGTATGTCTAGTTATGAACTAATTTACCTATGTAATACCTCGAAAGCCCGATTGAATACTTGGCAAATAAAATTCGTGGCAATTGTGTTTATTTCCAGGTCCTAATTCGAGTTTTGTCGCAAAACTCGTTAGCTTTGAGTCAGATCCTTGTGTACCGAATATGACAGCAATTACTTAATGTAAATTCTCAAATGAATTGACTTCAAAGGGAAACGGAGATGCGCCGCCGCCTCGGGAAATTACAAATTTTGATACGTGGCCTTTTAATAAAAAGCGAGATGTCATAGGGCGCATCATTTTCCCAAACATTGTTTTATGTAGTCTTTTATTGTGTATCGGCGAAATATTCATTCCGGGCACGCAGCCCTATTTCTTTTATCGCGTTTCATGCGTAGAAAAAGCGACTTTTCAGTTATTTACCTCTGTTTAAGGCGGACGTGTACATTTCGCGGCTGAAACGTTATGAAATGTCTCACACTCGGATACTCTTTCAGGACCGTTCGTTTCAATGGAAATTCAATTTGTAGCGCCATCCGGGGGATTATATTATTTGTTAAAAAGCCCCTGGCCGGCATAAAAATATGCCCCCGGAGCTAGCAATTACGAAATAATCTCCGAATTCAATTAAGAAAATACAACAATCCGCAAAACCCAATTACATTGGCCGAAACAGCGCTGATAAATAAAGCTATTGTTGAACATGGCGCTTCTTTGTGGCCGAATAATTACCGAAATCATTCAAGCATGTGGAAGGTACAATTGCCTGAAGTTTCAGGCGCTTTTTTACCCCGAAATACGACAAACGCACACGCACAAAACAAAATTAATAGTGGAAAGCGCGATTTTGTGCAAAATATGCCCGGAAAAACGGGATGTGGAGGTGAAAAAATAGACAAAGGGAGCCATGCGGGTAAATCGCTTTTAACAAATTGAGGCTCTCATCCACCGCCTGCAAATACTTAATTAAATGCAACGGAACTGGCTATTAATTCCGGGGAATTGGCGGCGGAATGGACAATCCCTTAGGAAACAATTTAGTGACTTCTAAATGGGTAATTTATTAATTTTATCAGGAAATGGCTGAAAAGTGACCACTTTTATGACTAAAGTAAAAGTTTTACCTTTCAGCCATGGAGTAAAAATTCTATTTTTAATCTTGAGCGTTTTTACTTTTACTAATATTGTCTCCCCTAG
>NW_025401063.1:2424836-2436833 GCF_015345945.1 Tribolium madens
ACATGTAACTTGATTCCAAAAAAACAACAAATGTTAGAAAATGACTAAAGTAAAAGTTTAACTTTTCAGCAATGGAGTAAAAATTCTATTTTTGCCCTTGAGCGTTTTTACTTTTAGCATGATTAATACACACTTTTGAAAATTGTTGTTTATTTACTTGCTTATTCTAGTGTTGCTCTTTCTCTTAATCTGAATACGTTTGTAGATAAAATAGTATATGATATTGGGAGTAAAAATGATGGTATGTGGCAGGCTGAACGTTTATTTTGTCAAACAATTCAGCTGTGCTGTAATAGTATACTATTTTTTTGAAAATTTTATATTAAATACCTCAAAACTGGTATGTTATTTTTAGTAATATGTAACATGTGCAAAGGATAATTCCGAAAAAACGGTTGATTTTAAAGAATTTGCCTAATGCAAACTTTTTGAATGTTGTCTCCCCAAGAGAACTAGAAAAGCAACATTCGACATTTTGCCCTACTAACTGCACTAGTCATCCACTACTTAAATTAATAAACACTTTTGAAAATTGTTGTTTATTTACTTGCTAATTCTAGTGTTGTTGCTCACGTTTGTGGATAAAATAGTATATGATATTGGGAGTAAAAATGATGGTATGTGGTAGGCTGAACGTTTATTTGGTCAAACAATTCAGCTGTGCTGTAATAGTATACTATTTTTTTGACAATTTCAAATTAAATAGGTACCTTAAAACTGGTATCTTATTTTTAGTAACATGTAACATGTGCTTGATTCCAAAAAACCAGCAAATGTTAGAAAAGTGACTACTTTTATGACTAAAGTAAAATTTTAACTTTTCAGCAATGGAGTAAAAATTTTATTTTCGCCCTGAGCGTTTTTACTTTTAGCATGACATTTACTAATGTTGTCTCTTCTAGGGAGCTAGATAATCAGCATTCGACATTTTGCCCTACTAACTGCACTAGTCATCCACTAGTTAAATTAATAAACATTTTTGAAAATTGTTGTTTATTTACTTGCTAATTCTAGCGTTGCTCTTTCTCGTTTGTGGATAAAATAGTATATGTTATTAGGAGTAAAAGTGATAGTATATGTGGCGAAACTGAACGTTTATTTTGTCAAGCTTAGTGAGGCAAACAATTCAGCCAACGGTTGATTTTAAAGAATTTTTGCTCGTAAATTTGCCAAATGCAAACTTTTTGAAGTTTTTACAGACTCTTCCAACTAAAATTTGCATTACCTAAAATCTCCGATTCCGTCCAAGTTTAGACAAACAGGTCAATTTTAACTTAAAGGGGGACCAAATTTTCTCACAGTTTCTTAGTTTTTTCTGTATTCTTCTAACGCCCAGAACCACCCCTTCAAAAAATTTACTGCTCAAAATACCTCAAAATAATGTGTCACTTGGTCTTTATTTAAATTTTTTGTTAAAATTGACCATTCACCATTTTTTCCAAACTTGGACGCAAATTTTCGTGGGGACATCCAGCATGATAAAAGCTTGAGTGTTGATAAAAAAACGAGTAAATTAGGACTGTTTTTTTAGGGTTTACAATTGTGCATCTGATTATATGAGGAGCAGACTTTCAAAGTGCAGTTTGTTCATGATTTTATGAATTGAAATAAAGGTTTTTAAAGTTTTTTTGTAAAATGGCTAAGTACTCCAGCGCCGTAAAATTAGTGTCCAATTGTGTCGAATTTGTACATAATTTTTCACATTTATTGTCACTGATATAAAAAATTAAAATTATTTCTTAAAAGAAGGACAGTTTTTGTTCTCTCCTGAAAAAATGCAAATTTGGACAAAATGCTTTTTGAAAGTCTGCTCCTCATATTGATTAACAATAAATCTAAATAGTTTTTTAAAATTTTTGGTCAAAATAGTGAAAAATAAATTTTTGCTTGTTAGACCTTACTTAACAAATATATTTGCAAACATTTTAAAATGGGAAGTGGAATAAAAATAATGAGAAATAAAAAAATCTTGATACATTTGCATGTGACACCTGAAAATTGTACTTTCAGCATATAAATTTTCTATGTTTTTCAATTTTCTAATATCAAATCTACATACTACGTGAATAGAAGTTATGGAACCTAACGTTTTTTATAATACTATAAATATGACCTTTCTCGAGAATAAAATTTTTCAATTTTTGTTTAGTTTTTTAATACTGTAATTTTTTTATTTTTTTAATATAAAACTTTTTTTGCAAAGGCTATGATCTAAGAATTACAAGTATCTAACTTTCTCATAGATTTTTTTGATTAAAATTGCAATTTTAAAGCAATCGCGTAATTCAAAAACGAGAGAAAATTTCATTCTTCTATTTTTTTATAAGAAGAGAAAGGATTAAAAGAACCAATCTTTGGATATATTTCAAGTGTAGGTATTTGTGTTATACATAACATTAGTGTGTTTGTGTAAAAATTAAAAATTTTCGATGAGGTTTTTGTGTAAAATAGTTAAAATTTTGTATTGGGCCACACATCTCTTACAGTAACTTGAAACCAAAGTCTATCCCTCCCGGATTTACCCTACCCTTGCCTTCAAAATTATAAACTGTTTGAGTCTGGGGTAAATAAGACTCAATCGCTGCACAATTTGCATTTTTGTGGCCACATGAGAAATAAAACTTTCATATAAATTGCATAATTTAAAAATGGATGTTTTACGATTCAAACAAAGTAAAATTCGTTGCAAGTTTTGTAACAGGTGACAACCAGATTGACCAGTTTTTTAATCGACAAAGCACGTTAACAATATTGGATATTGGATCCAACCCGTTATAAAAATGCCAGGTAATTTTCTCGCCTCTGATAAATGCGTCCATTGATCACAAGCTTCCGCAATAATGATTATTCATAAAGTCATGAGTAATTAACGCACGTCCTATTGGTTTAATGATTTCCCATTTCGCCAAACAGTTGTGATATTGTGATAAGTAAGGCTCGGATTATATGCAAAATGCATATTTGTTACTAAGAAGTATATCAACAAAATTGTAAGTTTTCTATGCATATCTAATGGTTTTTGATTAAAATAAGCCAATCGAAAATGCATATTTTGCATATTTTGGCAACTTGGTGCATATTTTAGGAAATATTGCATATTTGTGCATATCTTCTTCAAATCACTAATTTCCGATTAAAAAATTCAGTTCAAGTTAAAAATTAAAATTAATTAAGAAAAATGATCTGATTACAAAATATTTTAAAGTATAAAGTAGATGGTTGCAATCCCTTAGATCATGACTTTCATGAGAAAAATGTTTTTTTGGTGGGTTGCCATTTAAAAAAATAAATATTTTTGTAGAACTCAAAAACAAAATAATAAAAAAAAATTCTGTAGAACTTTATAATTTATCAATTAGTTTTTTCAAAAAATAAATACTTTAAGCAAAAAACGTGATGTGATCTGAAAAGTACACATTTCTTAGAAAGGGTTAGTTACTAAGTTATTAAAATGGCTTGTCCCACCCCAAATAATTTATTTATTCTTTCATTTATCCAGTGCAGTTCAAAATGACGAAAATACAAAGTTTAGTGTATTCGGGGATAAAAATTTATTCCAACTTTGATTCTTTATTGTTAAAAATTTTGCATATCGATGCATATTTGGCATATATTAGAGCATATTTCTTAATATTTTGTGCATATTTTTGTGTTTGCGGATTGCGAGCAAATATTTTAACCACTAAGAGAATTTGTTATGAAAAGTCGAATTGAAGTCTAAACAAATTCCGTATCCAAATTTTATTTTTGCAATTTCCCCCCCATGATTTTCACGAGCCGTTCAGTGTGTTAGTTGGAAGTAAAAATATCAATGAAAATAAATTACATTGAATGTTGAAAGTTTTTATACAAAAAAAAAAGAAACTTTTTGTCCAAAAAAAATATCACTTGTTTACACGTGTCAATCGTCAGTCGGGTGAATTATTCACATTGATTTGAAATCAAATTGTCAATCAAGCCATTATGGCCAACTACTCAAACTCCAAATTAACTAGTGTACGGACATCACTTCCAAGACCGATTTTCACCAAATGTTTGGGCAGCGATCATTGAAGATCACCAAATTGGACCCCACATATTACCTCAACGTTTTACTAGTGCCGTTTATCTGGATTTTTTGCCAAAGTGTCACCAATGGATTGAACAATCATTTTCCCTAGAGATGGATTGGTCGCCAATGACCACCGCGGTCACCAGATTTAAATACGTGTGTTTTTTGGGGGTTTACATCAAACAATTAATGAATTAGTGTACGCAGCACAAATTTATACCTTTGAAGGGCTGGGTGTGCGAATGCAAGCTTCCCTAGCCCAAAGAGTACAAGAAGTGTGCATTACCAACGAATGAGCACATTTCGAGCAATTTTTTATTGCTGATCTACCCTTATTAGCGCTAATTTTTTGTCTTTACGCTGTTTACGTTCCAAAGTTTTTTCTTATGAATGATTGAAAACATCGTATTAAGACATAGGCGGGGACGGGTTTTCAGCCTCAATTTATTTTTAATTTTAACTCAGAAATGACTTTCGACAAAAGTTGGAATAACGAAAGTTGTTTCTTTTGACGAGTGGCTTGCATATTTTATGAATTTCTCGTGCATATAATCCGAGCTTTAGTGGTGTTGATTTGTCACAAAATTCTACTCGACTCATGATTTTGAAAGAATCCTGAGGATAAAATATGCCGCAGACTGGAGCTCGGCCCTTGGAAGGGCACGTTCGACGTTTCCATGTAAAATATGACACCTGTTTCTCGTCGAATTCCGCTAATAAATTGCGTTCATGCGAAAAGAAAACTCCTCGTAATTAACGACGGGTTTAAATTGGAGACGAAACAGCGAGGGATCAAAGTGAACCAGTCGGTTTGTGGCTGACACGTGTCTTTCTCAAGAAGACAAAGCAATGCTACGCCCTGGAGACATATCACATGCGTATATATACGCAAAGGTGTTGCTTTGTTCGATAAATCGGCTAGATCTGTGCTGTTTTGGCAGTTTGCTGCTCCAACACTCAATATTGTAATGAGATCCTGGACCAGACGTGGAGATTAGAAGCTTTATTAACTTTGTAACAAGAGAAAAGCTATTAACAAAATAGGGACAAAGACGACGATTTCGGCTTGCACGTGGAGTTTGAATTTTTCTCTAAAGCTTAATTAATATGAATGAGCCCAAGACAATGGTGCACCCCGTGATTAATGATTTGTTTGTGTATTATAATTTCATGGCGTGCTAATTAAGTTTCGTCAATGCAATAATTGAATGCGTTACCAACAATTTACCGAAAAGGCTGACGCTCCAATAATGAAGTAATTTAAGTTAAAAGGGCCGTATCCTGCAGTCTATAAGCAGTTCCTCTCGCGTTTAATTCTCAATGCAACAGCGGCCTAACTAGCTGTTTACAAGGTATAAGATGATGAGCCTCCGGCAATAAGAAAATTTCCCACGGGCGAGCCGCCATTGTTACTGGAGGAAATTTATAGGCCGGAAGAGGAATCGACTGAAAAGTCGATTTTACGAATTTTGGAAAGTGAGCTGGGCCAACAACGGAAGTGTTTAAAGTATGTTTTTTTTTTAAATGGAAATGCCAAACAGTCTTAATGTTGGCATCACTAGTAAATTCATTCATAGTAATTTTAATAAAGGAAGTTGGCAGTTCCGCTTTTTTGAATTAATTTGAAAACAATGTCATTAAACTTCCACACAAAAAATCGTCTTAGTAAATTTAGAGACGAAACACCAAAAAAGGAACAAATTCGGTACTGCTAACATTTTTTCGAAATTTGGAAACAAATAATTCGCAAGCAGGAAGTTAGAAAAAGGGTCCGTTAAAATGTAGACGCAGGTTTGCTAGATATTCTTAATTTTTAGCAAGAAATCGGCTAGAATACAAAATAAACATGAATGAGAAAGAACGTCGGAAAGAACGCAATTAAATTAGTGTCTTGTGCATCGTTTTTTGAGGAATGAGCTGAAAAAGTAACAATTTTCAAACTAAAGCTGAAGAAGAATTTATAAAATGCATCAACTTTGAGCTCATTTCAATCAATTACACAAAATTTATTGTCAATCATCATACTACACTTGTATCTTTTGCTAAAGAACTTTTTTCTGTAATACATCCTTTTTCATCAAATTTTTTGTAGCAAGAATCTCATTTTTGTCCACAACATTGTACTTACTTGCGGTGTGTTTCTGTCAAAATTATTAGCACTGAATTCTGTCTTTAGACTTTAGGTAATGATTTTTGTCCTCAGGTATTCAATTATAGCGCTTTCAAAGAGCAAACAGGCACACAAGATTCATAAAAGTCAAAATTTTGACAACATTTGAACACAAAACCATAATTTTTTAACAAAATTTGTAGGGACAAAAACAAAGAGCAAACAAAATTTGTGGCTATGGAGACAAGCTGCTACCAATTTTTTCACCAAAATTTTGACTTGGTAATTTCCATTTAAAGAAAAAAACAGACTTTACAAAAATTGATTTTTAAAAAACAAAATGATAAATGATTCATTTAGAATTAATAGTTGGAACTGTAATTGTATAGTGTTGAAATGGTGTTTTCATAACAATCAATAGTTCGATTCTCTACCTCATATTTATTAAAGTAATTAAAACATAGCACGTTGTTGTTATTAAATTATGTCAAGAAGAAAAACTGAAAAAAAAGTTTTTATTCGTAAACGTCACAAAAGTGAGCACCTTTATGACTAAATGTCACAAATATACTTCTACTTCAAAAAAGCACACTTACCTACTTACTATTCCATCGTGTAAATAGGATAATTACAGACTATTACTATGGTTTCTTTTAAAAATTTCAGAATCTATCTGTCACTGTCACTCTTTCATGTGTCACAGAAGTGTCATTGTCACGAAACTACAATTAGGTCAGTTGCACCAGAATTTACTTGAGACTTTTGTTTTTAAAATTAAATCAAGTAACAGAAAAAGCCCCAAAATCATTTAATTGTACAAGTGTAAAAGTTTGATTTTTCTGCCATGGAGTAAAAATTCTATTTTTGCACCTTAGCGTTTTTACCTTAACCATGACATTATTGACATTTACCAATGTTGTTTCTTTCTTCTCTCTTTCGCTGTTTTAGCAAATTCTGGAGAGGTGTCAGCATTCGACATTTTGCACTACTAACTGCACTAGTTAAATTAATATACTTCAACACAAATTCCGATACTGACGAGTAATGTTGTTTAGAGGCGGTGTTATGCAAAGAGTTCACATTATTTTGTTCATTTACTTACTAATTATAGTGTTGCTTTTTACTCTCAATCTGAATAGAAATTTCCCATATCTTAAAAAAAACATTGTTTGCAAGAAACAGTTAAAATATAGTCAAAATCTATAATCAATTATAACTTTTAAAGTATTAAGAAGTTTGCGATTTTCTCGACGTCAATCGATTCCTCGGCACATTTTATTTAGGTATTAGTCAAAACATTAATTATTTTGAATATAGTTTAGCCAAAATATACAAATTAAAAAAATGTTTATTTATTTCTCTAATTTGATTATGCATTTCTGCAAAAGTTTAAGTTAGGGTTTTTAATTTTTTTGATTTTTGTTAAAATTTTGGGAGATTTTCGATACCCGGGCAAATCACTATTGTCAATAACCCCTTTGTTTTGTTATCGTTGAATTACTTTACTTCTAGTAACATAATATACTATTTTATATTTTCTTTTATTAAGTTTCTGTGTTGTTTTTTCCTTGTCTTTTTCGCTGTTTTAGCAATTTCTGAAGTACTTAGTTGGACATTTTGCACTACTAACTGCACTAGTCATACAATAGTTAAATTAATATACACATTCAAAAATGTTAACACAAATTTCGTATCCGACGCGTGATGTTTGATTATAGGCGTTGTTATGATTTCATTACTTGCTAAACGTTATAATTATTTAGTTCAGTTACTTGCTAATTACAGTGTTGCTTTTTACTCTGAAGCGTATGTCCTTTGGAGTAAAAGTAGCTGAATTATTTACCTCATTACGTTTGATAAAATATAAAGGTTGAACTTCGCCACAAAAACTATTACTTTTACTCCTAATAACCTAACATACTATTATGAACTTTTTAGAGATGCCTGATTTTAGAAAAACTAAGAAAAAAGATATTATTTTTACGCAAATAAACAAAAAGCAATTTAGTGTCACAATTTCTCTGAAATGAAATCGTTGTTCTTGGTCGGAAAAAAAAGAAAAAAATAATTTTTAGTATAATTTTTTAAACAAAAAGAAAAATATCAACTCATTGATGTATTTCATTACTTCAAAAATGACCTCCCTTCCAGGGAGGTAATTGGTCACTTTTTTTCTGAAATAAAATTGGAAAAACTTACTTCTGTTAAGTCCGTAGGAAATAGTTATTTGTATCACAAGTAACCATTCAGGGAGGAAAAGACACTTTTCTTCAATGTAACTACTAACTGCACTAGTTAAATTAATAAACACTTTCGAAAAACCCAACTCAAATTCCGATACTGACGCGTTATGTTTTCATTACTGGCAAAACGTCCTGATTATTTTGTTCATTTACTTTCTATTTATAGTGTTGTAAATACTCTTGATTTGAATACGTTTGCGGATAAAATAGCATTTTTTATTTGGAGTAAAAGTGAGTTTATGTGGCTCAGATGGATTATTTGCCTCACTACGTTCGGCAAAATAAACGTGCAACTTCACCATATAAACTATGACTTTTACTCCAAATAACATAATATAGTGTTATGTATTTAAAAAAATGTGTTTTTTATTTTGTTATTTTTATAATTTGTCTTAAGTTCCACTATGAGAAAAAACATTTGTGGTTTGACTTTTAATAGATTTCATAATTTTACAACAGGTTTCTCAAAATATTCCATCTCTTCCAGGCTCACCCTTATTAAAAAAAAGTGCAATTATTATGTACCACAATGGGCCCTAGAAGTTGAAAATTTGTGCAATTAAATTGCATTTTTTTATGCTAAAGATGATAGTTTTCCAACAGATTTTTTAAAATTTCGCCCCGACTTACCCTAGATTTGATTTACAATAAAGTTTCAAACGACGACATAAAAACTTTCATTTGAAAAATTATTTTATTGCGAGTTGTTTTAGACGGTTTATTGCAAGGATGCAACCTGAATCTGAATACGCTGTTAAACGACAAAACGTCCTTTGTTGTTTATGATAGTTTTTTGGGGGATTGGGAGAGCTCGTTGAAAGGCGCGATCGATCCTCTTGCATATTTATCTCCTAGTGCGATTAAAATCTCAGCGAATGCCTCCGAAAAAACCTTGCATATCCGATTATCCTCCTCTTCTTTGTGGCTGGTTGCCGGAGGCCGAGGAAGAGGACCCGCCGATAATGACGTGCTCGTGTTTCAAAGGGGACACTTGTAATCGATATACGAGGATCAAAGTGTGGCTCATGTCCGACAGTCGCACATCATTCGACGACTCTCCATCTGGAGCTAATAATTTATACAGGGTGTTCGGTTCAAGTCGCCCCTTCTGATAACACCTAAACTTACTTCTTTTTTTCAAAAAGTAATTATTTAAGTAATAATATTCATTCTTGCCTTTTTTAATAAATGTATAAAAAATTTTTAGCACATCCGGTGTTGCCAGAAATGCTACGAAATTTAATTTTTCAAATGGAACATCTATGTTTTTGTCCTAAAAACAATAATAATTGACATGAAAAATACTGTAAACCACTATTTATTACAATTTGCGTAGCACAATGCAATCAAAAAACATCTTAAATCTTAGAATTTTATAAGGAAATTGGTCGCGTAGCTTGATTTTTAATTTTAAAGGAAAGGTGTGAATAAAAAAAAATTGTTCTTCACAAAGAACCACAGGTTTTTTTAGTTTTAAGAAGCGAACCTATTCGTCTCATTTGTTTTTCAATTCGACTAAATATCCAACGATTTGGGTAAACTCTACTTGAGTTTTTTTCTCTATACTGTCTTTCAGCTTCCGCTCTATTTTTATTGCACTTAAAAAACACTTCAAGCTGATCTACCAATTCGTCGTAATTAATATCATCCATTATTAAAGATCTCAATAAGATTTATTGACAAATTAAGCTTTGTCAAACTACCAATTAAACGGTATCCAAGCATATTGCTTTTTGCATGAATCCCTTGGCAAGTAAAATTCGCCTACGTTGCAAAATTTGCTAATCAAATTCAAAAATTTAAATTGTTTTCTGAGTGCATTATGTAAAGTAAAATGTAATAAATAGTGGTTTACCGTATTTTTAATGCCAATTATTATTGTTTCGATCATAAAAACATAGGTGTACCATTTGAAAAACTAAATTCCGGCTACACCGGATGTGCCAAAAAAAGTTGATGCATTTACTAAGAAAGCCAGGAATAAATAGTATTATTTGAAAATTTAGTTTTTGAAAAAAAAGTAAGTTTAGGTGTTATCGGCTGGAGCGACTTGGACCGAACCCCCTGTAGATGGTATTCTCGATGCGGTGCGGTGTCACACCACCTTTGGTAAACTGATACACAATTACCGTAGGGAGTTGGCTTGTCTTGACGGTAAACCGCCACCACCTGCAACGAATCACTACGGCTTTCGACACGACAAAATGCCGATTATTACGCTGGAGGAATCCATTCTGCTAAGTAAACAATAATCAAGTAGGAGATTTATGGCTTTTGGGGCGAACGGTGAACTCATCTACTTACACCGAAAGGGATGTCTGGCAAAAGATACTCTTTTTACCTCTAAAGCTTCCAATTTTTATTTTAATTACCTCAGTAATTGAACATCTATCACAAGGGAAAATGGTGAAAAAATTAGATAAAACAAGCGCTATCATAACTAGGATGATATAGCTTTTAAGTCAATATCTCTAAAAAAAAACTGAACTGCAAACGCGATTACGCCGAAGCTACCGGGTTTGTCATGTAAAGTGTCACAAGCAAGAATCTGCATAATTTTCATAAATATACAAAGACAAATTAAAAGTAACAGAGATAACAAATAAGGATTTTTTAATGTTAACTTTCAAGAATACAGAAAAATTAATCGGAAGAAAAATAAAAAATATATAAATCGAAAGATATCTTGAAAGATAAATAGTATATTATCTTATTAGAAATAAAAGTGATAGTTTATGTAGCGAAGCTAAAAGTTTAGAGTTTAATAACATATACTATTTTATCCGCAAACGTATTCAGATCGAGAGTAGTTAGCAACACTATAATTAGAAAATAAATGAACAAAATAATCAGGACTTTGGAATAAAATCATAGCAAACGTGTTTATTAATCTAACTAGTGCATGACTAGTGCAGTTGGTAGTGCAAAATGTCGAATGCTGATGATTTACAATGTATCTCTCCAAAAATTGCTGAAGCAGCAAAAGAGACAACATTCGTAAATGTCATGGTAAAAGTAAAAATGCTTAAGTGAAAAAACAGGGTTTTTACTCCATGTCTGAATGGTATTACTTGTGTCATTTTTAGTCATAAAACTGCGGTTGAAAAGAAAAGTTATTCTCAATTTTATGAAAAGAAAACAAATTTACATTTTGTAATTAAAAAAAAAAATATTATTGTTTTTCTAGAAAATATATAAAAAAGTAATCTTTGTGATTTACTTTGTGTAAAAACATCATTTTTTATACAAGAATCTTTTGGAGAAACACTGAACATTTTGGGCTTAAAAATAACAGTTATAATAATCACGACAAAAAAATGCAAGGTGGACCATAAAAAAATTAAGTTTTTTTTTGCTTAAAAGTGATTAAAATTTGTATTTTTAAAACAATCAATAGTTGGAAAAATGTTTTAAGTAATCCCTATCTCATATTTACCAAAGCAATTAAAAAGATAACAGGTTGTTTTCAATAACTTATTATTGAAGAGAAAAAAAACTGAAAAAATAAGAAACAGCTTTTATGTTTTTTATCAAAACAAAAAAAATTTAATTCTAAACTTGATTCCAGAGCATTTATTACGGAAAAAAATCAA
>NW_025401063.1:2437659-2439794 GCF_015345945.1 Tribolium madens
ATATAAAAATATTTAAATGTATATTAATTTTACTAATATAAATGTTGCTTTCAAAAATATAATTTACAATATCCGGGTTACAAATATTTTTTTTACAAATGAAATTAATACTATTCTATTTTTTTCTGAAATACTGAAATGTTACTAATCTGAATTTCAATTGACGTTATCTGAAATACAATAAAAGGAATATAGTATACTCTCAATAGTAACATCCCGAGTACTTCAGACAAAATTAAAATCAATTTGACATGCACGAGAGGCATGACTATTTCCTGAACAAAATTTACAAAAAAAAATATTTTTGTTATAAAAAATAAAAGGAAAAACATTTATATCAATCAAATTCGAGATTCATTCAATCAGATTCGCGATAATTTATCGATAATAATTTGCACTCGTGTTGAATTATCTGTAATTTGAATCTGATTGGTTGAACCTCAGAAATTTGAAAGATTAATTTTTGTGGGAGAAATAGTCTACTTAATCAATACTTATTTGATTCTATTATTCCATGAGAAACTAGTTTTTTCTGTCACATCAATTTGAAACAACTTTTACATTAAAAATCTCGTTTTCTTTTTACAAAAATTTAAAGAAATTCAGAACATCAGTATAAAACAGTTCATAATAAATTTATAGCCCGCCATTGGTGGGTCTTTCTTGGGTCAATATCCGTTGATAGTAAAATATTTTATTTTACATTTTTTCCTCGGCATACGTTATCCTCGTGTCGGCTTAAACTATTAAAATTTTACGAGCGATTGGACCCTTCCTTCGCAAAGATCGCGACCTTCATCCATTTTTGTGTCTACTCGTCGTCCTACAATTTAAATAAAAAACGACCATAAAACCCCTTTGGAAATTGTAACAATTAGACGTGGAGATCGAACATGTCTTCAAGGGGTAACAAAGGCGACAGCAACGTTCATCCTCCGGATGTCATCCTCGTGTCCTAGATCCTCGACATGACGTCGATCTTAGATAATTAATGTCGCGTCGTCTGACGTTCAAAATAGACAATCAACGGATTTTAAGTGCATCGATGAAGTTTTATCGATGCGATGCAATAAAAATGTCAAGAGTGGCCTTTTTAAATTTCAGCTCGAAGCGAATGAAAATTTGCAATAAACAAATGTGTTGAATATCTGATAAGTACTAAAAGTCAACGAGACGCCATAAATGAAAAATATGGTGCATAAAAGAGGGAATTTTGTTCATTTATTCCTTTGTTTCGAGTTTTATAGGTGCAAATAGCTGTACGAGCAAAAATGAAATTTTATGCCATCTGAGAAACTCTAATTATGGGGGGAAGCGGCACCTGCGACCGGGGCGGGAGCTAAAAAACTACTTATGCACCAATTCTATCACTAACACAAATTAATTACGCTATTTATGCAACTCCTGATCGTCATAATTATTAATTGTTAAATAAAAAGTATGCAAACAAACGTTTTTTGCCTAAACTATTTATTTTTTAAAATTTTTCAAAATCTTCTTGTTTTTGGGTGTTACAAAAAAATAATTTAAATGGCAACCCACTATAAAACTATTTTTCTAATGAAGATTATGATCTACTTTATATTAAAAAAAATTCTACTAAAATTGCAATAACTGAAATAACTCTTTTTGTACCAATTATATGACAAACACAAATTAATTACGCCATTTATGCAACTCTCTGATCGTCATAATTATTAATTGCTGAATTAAAAGTATAACAAACGTTTTTTGCCTGAACTATTTATTTTTAAAAATTTTTCAAAATGTTCTTGTTTTTGGGTTTCACAAAAAAAAATTAATTAGCAACCCACTATAAAACTATTTTTCTAAGGAAGATTATGATCTACTTTATATTTAATTAAAAAAAATTACTAAAATTGCAATAACTGAAATAACTATTTTTGTATAAATTATATGACAAACACAAATTAATTACGTCATTTATGCAACTCGCTGATCGTCATAATTATTAATTGTTGAATAAAAAGTATAGAAACAAACGTTTTTTGCCTAAACTATTTATTTTTTAAAATTTTTAAAAATTTTCTTGTTTTTGGGTTTTACAAAAAAAATTTAAATAGCAACCTACTATAAAACTTTTTTTGTAATGAAGATTATGATCTACTTTATAT
>NW_025401063.1:2440224-2444210 GCF_015345945.1 Tribolium madens
TTCATGTTACAGTAGCCTGAAATGGTTTTTATATTTCATACGTGGATATTTATGGTTTATTAATAAATCTTTTAGGTGTGTTAAACACTTCCTCAAGTTTAAGAGAGGAAAAGCAACAAAATGAGAAAAAAATTACTTTGTATTGGAAGCTTCTTTAATGATTTTAGTTGTTTATTTGTGTATTGCATAAGAAAGAAGTGACAAATCTGAAGCAATTTTCAAAAGTAGTTTTCTGCTGGTCTGTGTTATTTTAATAAAATGAATAAACAAAAAATATAAAATTTTACAAAACAAACAGTTTTTTTCATTTAGAACAAAATTTGAAGTCAAAATCAGCAATTTAAAGAAATATCTGCAATTCTTCACGTAAAAATCTGCCAAGTCTAATAATTTTAATTTAATCTATGGATTACAACTAACTACTTTGCATTTAATTTTGATTTTTTTTTTAATTTAAATTGTAATTTTGACAAAGAAGCTCATAACTCAAAAATAAAACAAAATCTCGTTTTCAAAATACGATGACATTTTTTATAGTAATTATTATTTTCTGGAAGCAAATGATTAAAAAAACCGCTTGGTTCCATTTTTTGTACCTATTCACTCTGTATATTTTTATTGTAATTTTGAGAGATGAGGAAGGTAAAATAATTTTCACCTTTCTGAGAGGTAATTGGCCACTTTTTTTCTAAACTTAAGGTGGAAAAACTAAGTTTCCGGTAAGGTCATAAGAAAAGTAGCTTTGGGGCTCCTTGTATATCTAACTCGTTTAAATCTTCAATTGAATTTATGTGTTTTTTATAACAATATCATAAAAAAATTGATATTTTTAACAACTTTCCAAAAAAAAATTCATGTTACAGTAGCCTGAAATGGTTTTTATATTTCATACGTGGATATTTATGGTTTATTAATAAATCTTTTAGGTGTGTTAAACACTTCCTCACGTTTAAGAGACGAAAAGCAATAAAATGCGAAAAAAATAACTTTGTATTGGAAGCTTTCTTAATGATTTTAGTTGTTTATTTGTGTATTGCATAAGAAAGAAGGGACAAATTTAAAGCAACTTTCAAAGATAGTTTTTTGCTGGCCTGTGTTATTTTAATAAAGTGAATAAGCAAAAAATATAAAATTTTACAAAACAAACAGCTTTTTTATTTAGAACAAAATCTGGAGTAAAAATCAGCAATTTAAAGAAACATCGGCAATTCTTGATGTAAAAATCTGCCAAGCCTATTAATTTTAATTTATAATATATGGATTACAACTAACTACTTTACATTTAATTTTGAAAAAAAAAATTAATAAATTGTAATTTTGACAAAAAAGCTCATAACTCAAAAACAAAACAAAATCTCGTTCTCAAAATGCGATGACATTTTCTATAGTAATTATTATTTTCTGGAGGCAAATGATTTAAAAAAACCGCTTGGTTCATTACTTTATATTCACCCTGTATAAGATATCTCGGTTGTTAAAAACCGGTTAAAACAGTTATAACCGTTTCGGTCAATTAGTCGTGTTCCATCTTGATTGGGTTTGTGTCAAGATCGCTGCAATTAGTCGAGGCTGTCAAGTAACATCAGCGAGTGAATTCCTGCAATCTAGTTCGGAATTTATATCTCGACATTACCTTGCAAAAGTCGAAATCAGATCTGGCCGGAGTGAAGTGTCCTAATTGAACCGTTATTGATCAATCCAAAACGTATACTTTTTACGACGAAGGATAGACACATAAAAAACGTCAAGATCTTGAAACTTAGCAGACCGTTTAATTACCGAAAGCTTTTTACCATCACGAAACAAGAAATTCTACTTTTTCACCCGTAGGTTGCCTAATGCCTCCGCAACGGGCCATTAAGCGCAAAAACTTATGCAAAATTCGAACTTAAATATCAAACTGACTTACCTCTTCCTATTAGTATTAAGTATCAAGTACATAGTATATAGGGTGTTTAAAAAATTGTAAAATATTTAAGGAGGTAATAGTATGGACCAAAATAAACAAAAAAACAAAGTAATGGTTTTGGAGATATGGAATGTGAAAGAATTTTTACTATTTTTACTAGAAGTTTCTCTTTTTTGTTTCAACAGATTGCAAATAAATGTTTCAAAAAATGAGTAATTTTCGATATCTCCGAAACCGTTACCCATGTTTGCTAACACTTTTTGTTTGTTTTGGTTACTACCTACTGAAATATTTTACAATCTTTTTTCAACACCTTGTATTAAAAAACAAGTGTTACAAACACTCTCATTGTGATTCGAGTAGTTTTACAACGCTCGAGTATGTGTTTTTATACTATTTTTTATTATTTATTTTGTTAGTACTATTTTATATTAAAATTTTTGACATTTTAATTTTGCGGTACTTAAATTGCTTCAAAATAAATTGCAATAGTTTCGATGAAATAATTTTTTACTTAGTATAACAAGGTGTTTCTAAAAACAGTGTCACAAGGAATTTTTTGTGTAACTGAAAACGCACAAAATAGAAAAAAACTAGTATAGTTTTTTATGCGCTTTCTTTTATTTATGCTTTGTTCTCTTATTTATTCTTATGATCTGTATTTTGCAAAAATACAAAAATTAATTTTTTAGTAGTTAGACTATTCCAAAATAAAACTCTTTTTAAGCAAAAAGTTAAAATATGGGATAGAACCCAATTAAAAAAAATAATATGAGATGTTGAGAGAAATTTTATTAACAAAAATAAGAACACAAAAAATAGAAAAATATAAGAATAATACTTGAAAATCAAAAGTGTAAATTATATCACACAAAAGAGCAGTCATGTTTACCAACATGCAAAAAAGTACTTTCGAATTATTAATATTCTAGTATTCTGACCTGACCTGACCTGACTTTCCGAAAGTGGTGCTTATAACACTAAGCCACTATGCCCTTGGTGAGTGTCTCTGCTCTTTTAACAAAAACCATTTTTTTATTTTAGTACTTATATTATTTCAAAATAAAACTGTTAAAGTTTGGGATAGTATCCAATTTTAAGAGCAACTCCACAAAAAGCTGAAACACCATCTTTTATTGCCTATTTGAATAAGCATTTGAATTTGAATTAAAGAAAAATTAGAGAAAAATTTCAATGTTTAATTTAATATATTCATAGACTTACACAATTTTTTTCAAAAATTTATTTCTTGCATTTTTACAACGTTCTTGTACTTTTGAACCTCTAGGAGTGCAAATGGTTTAATTTTGAAGTTTTAATTTTTTTAGATTTTTGTAAATATTTTTGGCGATTTTCGGTACTTACCTGGAACTGTTTATTGCTAATAACTTTGGAATTGTAGACACTAGTTATTGAGAAAATTGCTAATAAAGTCAAAAATATACAAAATATACATATTATAAAATTTGTTTCAAATTCTTATAACCGAGAAGAGAACAAAAATTAAAATTACGAACAAACAAAAAATTAAAACTTCCCGCCAAAAATGAAGTGTAAAATTGTATATAGAACTCGAAAATAAGAAGAAAAATACAAATACTCTGTATAGCAGAGATTAAATAAACATTTTAATTTATTAAATTTTGTTTCAATATTTTATAAAACGTCAAAATCCAAAAAAGATATTACAAACACTCTGTATATTTCAACTAAAATCGATAAAAATTTATTTATTTAGAAACTAACATTTCTCATTACCAACGAAGGACACAAATTTAATTAATAAAAAAAATAAAATCGTAGAAACACCCTGTATGTTTTAATTTGTTGCTAACATTGATAAAACTCATTGTAGGGTATTGCTATTTCAAACATCCTGTATATTAGGACAAACATACAACATCTTATATGTGTCTAAACATTTTAATTTAGAGTGGAATTAAAAAAACATTATATAAATGTGTATTTGAACACCCCGTATGTTAAGTAGTTAAGTCAAAAATGAATATTAAAAAATTTAATAAAACACCCTGTAGAGTTCAAATATTTCATATTATTAAATTGGAAAAGAAAAATG
>NW_025401063.1:2444475-2455226 GCF_015345945.1 Tribolium madens
ATACTGTAGTTTATTTATGTTATTTATTTTTTTTTATTTTTTAATAAAAAAAAGTACGGCAATTCTAGGAATTTTTTATAAATCATTCGAAATTCAACTCGACGTTACCTAATTAGGTTTAAAAGCTTTTATAGACCAAGTATTTTTTTCTATTCACACATTCTAATTTTTTTTCCTTCACCTAAAATTATCCAATGATTTCAAATTTGTATCTGTTTTTGATGCAACTTTGGCAGACTTCAAAATGTACCTTACATTGACTTACATTTTTGACATAACATTTGAATTTTTATTATTAAAAAAGCAAAAAAATGGAAAACATTTCTTACGTCTTAGAATTCCGATCTGTTTTTTTTTTGCTTACGACCTAACACATTTCAAGATATCGGTTGGGTTAGGATTTTAAATTCGTTTCTATTTATTGCCGCTAGTCCTTTTTGTGTGGTACCATTGAAAAGCAAATTTAATTTTTTATGGTATAAAAAAGGTGATTATCCTACGATAAAAAGTTATTGAGAAAATTGCTGGTAAAATTTTGAAGAATTTTGCCTAAATACAGCAATTTTCTGGATTTTAATCTGGAATTTTTTCTGAATTATTCTGAATTTTCTGGAATCTATTCATAGTGCACTTTACTTTGTCATTTAGCACAGTTTAGTTTATAAAAATTTAGTTTATAAAAATTGTGCTATTTGTGATTTTTTCGTTTTTGAGAGAAGTTGTAGTCTGTGGAAACTTGGCGCTGTTGTAGTATCAAATTCGCGCCACGTGTTGCAAAGTTGTAAAAATAGTTCCTAGGGAGTATTGTTACACCGTGAATAATGTATTCGAGTGGATTAGCGCTTGCGAATCTTGAACTGTAACTTTAAACTACGTAAAATCTGCTTAAAACGATAGTGGTTTCACTTAGAAGCGGTAATTAGAAATTCAAAATAGGCCGCAGGATTTGTGCTAGGGCGAGGTGAGTTATTATAAAGTTTGGGAGTGGTACACGGAATTAAGGGCCTGGTGAAAAGCCACTTTTCCATTTGATTAAATTTTATTCAAAAAGTCCATTTTTGATGCCATGACTCGAACAATTGCATTATCTCGTAACGATACTTTGCAACTCTCTCATTAAATCCAAACTTGCTCATTATGTATTTGTCATCTGGTCTTCCAATTATAAAGTTTATTACAACTAGTTACGAGTTTAGAGGTTATTTGGTTTTACTATTTGTTTAAAACTTTGTCTGGGTGGAAAATCCGTGGCGGAAGTTGGAGAAAAAATTAAAATTGATCAAAACCTGGCCTAATTTTGTTGTCTCCTCTGAGAAATCTCTCCACCTCGAAGCTCTTACCTGCAACAAAAAACCCGTTTTAGGATTCCTCTCAAAATTGAAATAGTGCGGTCAAATTAGTCATAAAAATAGTGGTCAAATAAGGAAAATTCCGACAGAGCCCTTGGGTACACCATTAGAAATATGGTGTCAAAAGTCCCCATCGATCCCATGTGTGCTAAAAAAGTTATTCGGGGCCAAAGTCAAAATTTTAGGTTTTTTAATTTTTTTTTCGAAAACGGTAAGTTTTATCAAAAAACTAGCCAAGACAAAAATTATAGATCTTAAAATTATCTACAAAAATGGTCCTTCTAATTTTTCTCTAAGAATTACCATTCCTGAGATATCGCGATTCTAAAAGTTGAAGGAGTCACATTCTACATGATATGCACATACAGCGTGCGCCAGAACTCGCGCCCCAAAGAAAAATGGTAAGGTACCAGGAACAAGGAAAAAATTAAAAAAAAATCTATCTATAAAAATTTCGAAGTTATGAGAGTTTAAATTTTGCACTTTGATTCTATTTATTTCTGTAGGATAAATAATTTTCTACGTCTTTTTGCTACGGGTTATTAGAAGAGGAAACAAGGAAGCTGTATCCTAAACTGTAACTCTGTTTATTAATGTTATTTGTGGCTTTTATTGACAAAATTTTTGTACCTTTACTAAATAATTATAAAAAAACATATACAAGGTCATCAGTATTATTAAATAGACATAAAAAAATGTCAAATGTCAAAAAATATTTTTTTTAAATAATTTTTTAAACATTTTTTCAGTACTCTGGGGACTACCCAATTACTCCCTTTCAAGGAAATGCGCGATTTTTTGAACAGCCTGTTTGTATTACCAAATATATTCTTATTAATTCTAATGGAATCAAGATATTTATAAGTTTAATGAAGTAGAAAAAAAATTTCAAGTAAGATAAGACACCAGAAACATGGAATAAATGTTTAAAAAAATTATCTGTCAAAAAATTTTGACATTTATTTTTTGACATTTGACATTTTTTATGTCTATTTAATGATACTGATGATTTTGTATATGTTTTTTTACAATTATTTAGTAAAGGTCCAAAAATTTTGTCAATAAAAGCCACAAATAACATTAAACAGAGTTAGAGTTTAGGATACAGCTTCCTTGTTTCCTCTTCTAATAACATGTAGCAAAAAAACGTAGAAAATTATTTATACTACAGAAATAAATAGAGTCAAAGTGCAAAATTTTAACTCTCATAACTTCGAAATTTTTATAGATAGAATTTTTTTTTAATTTTTTCTTTGTTCCTGGTACCTTACCCTACATTTTCCTTTGGGGCGCGAGTTCTGGCACACTCTGTATGTGGATATCATGTAGAATGTGACTCCTTCAACTTTTAGAATCGCGATATCTCAGGAATGGTGATTCTTAGAAAAAAAGTATAAGGACCATTTTTGTAGATAATGTTAAGATCTATAATTTTTGTATGAAATACTTTTTTGATAAAACTTACCGTTTTCGAAAAAAAATTTAAAAACGTCAAATTTTGACCTTTGACCCCAAATAACTTTTTTAGCACACATGGGATCTATGGGGACTTTTGACATTTTATTCCTAATGGTGTACCCAAGATCTCTACCAAAATTTAGCTCTGTCGGAATTTTAGTTATTTGAAATGTCTATTTTGACCGGACTAAAAATCTAGAAACAAATTTGAATGTTTGTAACGAAATCGGGGGTATGATGCACCCTGCAGAAGCCATAAAGTTTAATGTTGGAATAAAATCACGCTCATCACAAGAGGTTACACCATCGTCGACCCTTGATCGCGATATTGTACTACGTGATTCCATTAGCTCCGCCGATATACCTCTTCGACAGTATCGTTTTCGCCGCCAAAAATCCTCGAAACACGAGCTTTGTTTTAAGATAATCTCGCCGAATATCGACAGCGGAGAGTTCAAGGCTGCCAGGGTTTGTGCTATAGTGATCGATCCGGAATTAGCGTGACGGCGAAAATGCAATTAAACACCGATCTCGAGCTTTTTTAAATTCTACACGTTTAAGCATGAAAGTTTAAAGATAACCGAAATGTTGCATGCGGGGAATTTCGACCGTAGATCACGCCGATTGACCAACAACGAAAATTCAAACTTGAAAAATCCTTAATTATAGTTCTTTGTCGAGTATTCTATCAGCGTCTACCATTTTGTGTTTACATAAAACCCAACAGCTTTTCTTTTCCAGGCCATAACTGACATATTCTCGACATGCCAGACGACATAAAAATAACTTACAACCGCTGAATATGCATTTGACGGAAAAGAGGTACTTACCGAAGCTTTGTTCCATGATATCATTTCACAAAAGTGCACCAGGGAAGTAGGTTCCGTTTTTTACTTCGTTTTCTATTAACACAGGGTTTGCTAAATGAAGGCGAACTTACAAAATGCAGTTTTCACAAACAGTTATCAAATATATTTTTTTAATTTGGAAAAAACTGAAAACTAAATAAATATTTAGTGACAATTTGATAAGTTACAAAATATTGTTTTGTGCAGAATTTTAATATGGCCATTTCTGGTGCTAAAATGCAGTTTTTAAAGTTACAAATTTTCAAATGTTACAATTTTGCAGAAATGAGAAAAATAATTGTTATTCAATTAGAAGCAATGTCAGGTTATCATTCACACACTTTTTTGGTGATCAAAACCCAAAACTGCTTCTCTTATGGTTTAGGTTGCAAAAGGTGCTGAAATTTTTGCATTATCCTCAAATGTAAAAAGAAGACCAAAAAAATTGGAAAGAATACATATTTTTTCAATAATTTTAAATAAAAAAATTTGGCATTTTTGCTTGTAAAACCTTGAATTTATTTAATAAATCTTTTTCTACCATTTTGTGTTTACATAAAACTCCACAGCTTTTCTTTTTCAACCCATAACTGACTTACTTTCGACATGTCAGACGACATAAAAATAACTTTCAACCATGATATCATTTCACAAGAGTGCACACAGGAAGTAGGTTCCGTTTTTTACTTCGTTTTCTATTAACACAGGGGTCGCTATTGTAGTTTTCAAAAACAGTTACTAATTTTTTTTTAAATGTGTAAAAACTGAAAACTAAATAAATATCTGGCGACAATTTTATTGATAATTTGCAAAAAGTTTTTTGTGCATTGTTTTAAATTGGCCATTGGTGTAGTAAAAATAATTGTTATTCAATTAGGAGCAATATCAGGCCACAATTCACACACTTTTTTGGTGATCAAAACCCAAAAACCTGCTTCTCTTATGGTTCAGATTGCAAAAGGTGCTAAAATTAGCTTTTTTGCATTGTCCTCAAATGTAAAAACAATACCAAAAATTTGGAAAAATAATAATTACAAAACATTTTTTTAATAATTTAAAAATAATAATAACAAAACATTTTTTCAATAATTTTAAATAAAAAATGTTGGCATTTTTGCTTGTAAAACCTTGAATTTTGACGGAAAAGAGGTACTTACCGAAACTTTGTCTCACAAAAGTGGAACTTTTACTTACTTTATTTCCTATTAACACAGGGTTTGCCAAATAAAGGCAAACTTGCAAAATGCAGTTTTCAAAAACAGTTACCAAATAAAAATTTTTCAAGTTTTTAAAAACTGAAAACTAAATAAGTTACAAAATGTTTTTTTTGTGAAGAATTTTAAATGGCAATTTGCAAAATCTGGTGCTAAAATGAACTTTTTAAAGTGAATGTTACAATCTTGCAGAAAAAAAATAGTTGGTGTTTAATTAGAAGCCATATCAGGTCACAATTCACACACTTTTTTGGTTTTCAAAACTCTAAAAACTGCTTTTCTAATGGTTCAGATTGCAAAGGGTGCTAAAATTATCTCTTTTTTTTGCATTGTCAAATGTAAAAACAAGGCCAAAAAATGTAGAAAGATAATAACAGAACATTTTTTCAATAATGAAGTGTTTTTTTGACTGAATTTGAAATGAAAATAATAGAAATACAAAATCTTGTTGTTTTAGCTTATAAAATTTTGCAACTTTTGAAATTAGTATCAACTTATTTAATAAATTTCCTCGAAAACTTATTATTTTTTTTGAAACTTGAGTATGAGCTGTTTAGGAGTACATTAGTACATTAGTTAATTTTATTTTTTTTAATCCTGATTTTTTAAAATATTTTGGTGTTTTGGCGAAAAAAATAGCAAATTCAGAAAAAACTTTAACCAATCAAAAAAAAAATTCAAATTTGTGAAAACTAAAAACTAAATCTACTTCATCAAACGTTTTTAATGTGGAATTTTAAAAGAAAAAAATTAAATAAATATACAGAGAAGATGAAAAAAGAATAGAACAAAAAAGGCATCTTAACTTTTTTTTACACAAATGGTACTCTATTTAGTTTGCAGAGCAGTTTTGAAAGCATTTTTACAAATAAAAATATACAGGGAAATTAAAAAACTATACAGAGAGAAATACCTTAATTCTCATGGTAACCGACTTGATTTGAAAGGCATTCTAAAGGGCATTTTTTGCAACAGGAAAAAACACAAAAAGCCCTTTTTAAAGTAATTCAAATTTAACAGTTTTGCTAAATATACAAAATGATTCTTATTCGAACAGAGACAATATCAGGTTATAGTTTAGGCATTTTTTGGTGTTTAAGATTGAAAAACCGACTTTTGACTTGGTTTAAATTGCAGAAAGTCTTTATTATTGCTATATTATTGCTTTTTTTTCTAAAATCACAAAAACAAAATGTGGAGAGAGAATTACAAAACATTTTTTTAATAACTTGCATTGATTTTTTACCATTTTGGATAAATTTGAGGAAAAAATAATGGAAATAATAAAATTGGTATTTTTTTTATAAAACCTTGGATTTTTCAACCTTTGAGATAAGTATAAACTCGTAATTGTAAGAAATTTGTTAAAAATAAAAAGCAAATCTGCTTTATCAAAGATTTTTAAAGTAGAATTTTTAAAGAAAAAAAGAAAAAGTATACAGAGAAAATAAAAAAAAGAATTGAAAGAACAAAAAAGGGTACATGTAATGGTTTACAGGGCATATTAAATTCTTAGGGCATTTTTCGAAATGATACAAATCCTACAGTTTTACTAGCAGTAAATTTAAAAAACTAGTCCTCAAGTAGAGGTGGTCAAAACTCAAAGATCCACTTTTATTTTGGTTTAGATTTCAGAAATGTAAAAAAGATTTTTAAAGTAGAATTTTTAAAGAAAAAAAGAAAAAGTATACAGAGAAAATAAAAAAAAAGAATTGAAAGAACAAAAAAGGGTACATGTAATGGTTTACAGGGCATATTAAATTCTTAGGGCATTTTTCTAAATGATACAAATCCTACAGTTTTACTAGCAGTAAATTTAAAAAACTAGTCCTCAAGTAGAGGTGGTCAAAACTCAAAGATCCACTTTTATTTTGGTTGAGATTTCAGAAATGTAAAACATTTTTTCAATAATCTGAATTGTTTTTTAACATCTTGAATAAATTTAAAATAAAAGTGTTAGAAATAAAAAATTTGGCATTTTATTTGCTTGTGCAATCTTAATTTTTGCAACCTCCCAGATTAATATCAACTCATTTAATAAACTGCCATAAAAAATATCATAACTTGAGTTATGAAAAAATGCCAATTTCTAAATCCGTCGATTGTTCAAGCATTTTGATTTTCTTCTGTAGCGTTTTCTTGAAATAAAGCATCACACTTTTTCAAGTTTTAAAAGATAATGAGGTGTATGGAGTGGCAGAAAGACATTTCGGGCCTTATAAAACTTCCAAAACAAATACAAAGTCGCAGCCTCATTATAATGACAAAGCGTCGTCATTTTTGCGCCCCTAAAACCGTATTTTTGCCTACACTTTCCACTTTTCGTTCACGTGCATTATTCACCTTCCATCATCCCCTGGCATATTTCACTTCCTCGACACATGTTTCTCGATCCTTCTTTATAAATTCACGCTAGTTTTTCTATTCTTTCTTGTTTATTTTTTGACTCGATTAGACGCTCAATGGCGGCGAATCCGCCATATGTTCGCGACGTATTCGTTGGTGATTAAAATTTTCTTCGAATCGTCTACTCTTTGATGTCGGTTTAATAACATTCCGGCAGAATCGAGTCGCTTTGTTTTTTCAGGACGTAATATTCTTTGAGCAATGAAAATTGAAATTGCGCGGTTGGTAATTCTGGATCTGGAGTATGAAACGTCATTCGATAAATCACACAGTAAAACTGTCGCGTTATGAAAATTTTATGGACGTGCTAAAGCTCGCAAAAAGCTGACCAAACAAATAACTTTCTCTCGCATAAACAAAAGCGGACAGGTGAATAAACAAGATTGTTTTTAACTGAATTACTCATGTATTGCGGGTAAATGTTTTCAGGTAATTAACAAGCTGAAAAAATATTTTCTGAAGGAAAAGGCGAAATTAAATCATCGTAAAGAGACTTTAATTAAGTATCTCTTTGGTGTGTTTTATTAAATTTGCTAATTACACTTTATAAATTTTCTTTGTGATGTACCTTATACACATGCTTTTATTTTAAGTAAGGATGAATTTTTCAGTAAATATTTTATACGAATTCGCATTATAAATCTGTTCTTTGAGACCCCACAAAGGACTATTTTTAAAAGAGGTGATTTATTACCTTGCTTGAATTATGAAAGAAAAATGGGTTTCTTTATAATAACATAAATTCCGGGTTATTAGCTAATATGTTTTATCAATTTCCGTCGAAATTAATTACAATCTAAAGCCCTCCATCAATTTTTTCCACTCAAAATTGCTGATTCGGTACAAAGCACGGCTGGAATCGCGCCCTTTAATTTAATTCTTGCTCAAAAAAAGCACCCAACACAAACTTTGTACAAGAAGACGACAAGGAAATAAATTAATGGCTCGAGTTTATTCGGATTTGTCGGGAAAATAATATGAGGAGAGGAGTAATGGGGCAAAAAACGGCCCGGTGGAAATAATTAATCTGACTTTTTCGAGTATGTTGCGCAAAATTATACACTTCCTGGATAAGGGCAATAAAGCACTGGCACGACCATTAAGTTCATCTTAAGGACGCCTCTGCTCTGCTCCTTAATACTCAGAGTCGAATGCGAGAGCCACAAGCTTGTTAATCTTATTAGTCTTATTTGAGATCCGGGCCAACCTCTTAACCCTAATATATGGAAATAATTGAAATGCTGAAACTAGAAATTAACGGCGAAAGAGCAGAAATACGTTTCTGGGCCTTTATTTCTCATATGCTGCTCCAATTTTCCACAAAAACGATCAAATCAGACCTGAGTTTCCAAGAACAATAACGGAAATGCAAAATTTCAGAATTTGAAAATAAATTTCTAACGAAAAACATATTATGAATCTTTTTATTTCTAACTGTCCGGTAAATTAAGCTTTTTGGTCTTGTTTTAAATCCGGGAACTGAGATATTACAGTAGCACTGTAAAGTAGTAGTTTTTCAGACTTGAGTTTGCAAAAACAAAAACTTAAGTAACAGAATTTGATTCGATATAAATATAATAAAACCAATATTTATCAATAATATTTTTTAATCAAACGTTTCATAGGAATTGGATTTTAAACAAAAACTCTTTATTCTTTAGTCAATTAGGTCTCGGAGACTTTTTTTGACTATTTATTTCAAGGATAATAAAGAGGCTGTTAAAATTACAATAAAACGGAGAATTTTATGTTCTCACTTCTAAATGCAACACACTTCAAATATCATAAAACTAATTTATTGTTAATCATATCTGTAATTTTTTTAGTAAATTCTGAAAAGTTAAATCAGACTTTGTGTTCAAAATTTTAAAGTAAAATCTTGAAATTTTACTTTTAGCCAAATCAGGTTTTAATACAGTTTGCAAAACTCCAAACTCCGAAAATAAAGAAAAAAAATTTGTATTAACGTTTTGGAATTCTCACTTTTCAGATCTTTAAACACAACACATGTTACACACATGTTTAAACGATACAAAATTTTTGATAAAAGTTTAACAGAAATTTAAAATTCAACAAAGTGGTTATAAATGATTTTCATATAGCCAGCTGTGAATTTTCCATGTAAAATAAAAAATGCCGCTTTACGAAAATAGGGGTACCTACTTGTTTTAACTCAAAATTAAAAAATCGCCGTTTACTAAGCGTTCATTTCGAAAATAGACTTCAATTATAAACTTGTTTTTTTCCAAAGTATACATTATTAACAATTATTATTGGAAATTAGTTGAAACAATAAAACTTTAATTAACAACAATTTATTATTAATTAAGTGACACTAATGACAGAACTAAAACTTTCAAAAAAAAAAGAGCGGCACAAATAAAGTTACATGCAAAGAAATTCTAAAGCTGGCTAGATGAAAATCATTTATAATCACTCTGTAGATATAGAAAAAAAAATTCTCTAGATGTAGGTTTTATAGACTCATTTTTGTATGCAACAGGCGTCAGATATCATAAAACCAATTTGCTGTCAATTATATTTGCTACTTTGTAATGCTATAAATTTTTGAAGTAGCAAGTTTGTCTATCTTTCTCGCACGCACCTGTATCTGGCTTTATCCGTCTCTATCGCACACTTACCTGAACTAATTTATGTTTCAATATGAGTGAAATAATAAAGTTGGAAACTTCAACTCTCTTCAATTCTAATTCTTATAGATGAATTTAATAAATTGCGTTTTTATAATAATAAAAAAATTATGTTTTCAACATAATAATAATAACTATTTAAAAAAAAAAAGGAATTTTTAGTTTTCTTGAGAATTAAACTGAAAACTTTCTGAATATAAAAACAAATTTTGTGTAGGGGAATAAGGAATTCCCAAATACTGACAAATTTGGGTTTAAGGTTAAACTCAATTGAATAAGAAAATATAGCGTAATTCAAAAATGCTGAAAAAAATATCATGGCCTTAGCAGCAATATACAGGGTGTTTCGTTTTTATTGTTACAAATTTAAAAAAGTGATCGAATATTCAATTTTAAGATAAAAGTTGTCTATGAACATGGATCGAAAAATATTAAATAAGGGAGCTACATCTCCTGAAAGGGGATCTTTTAATACATTTTTTTCAATATTTTAGCAACCATTGTAGGTAAAATTACAAAATTTGGTACAACTGATAACCTTTATACACCCAAACAAATTCAAAAATAAAATGTCGAAATTTTTAGGGTAAATTTTTAGTTTAGGGTAAAACTGCCTTAACTATTTTGGCTGTTGGTTCTAGCAACTTTCAGCCATAAAATTTTAAATTCCATAGTTTTTCACAAAAAAAATCACAACTTACCGTTTCTGTCTTAAAAATGAATATTCTATCACCTGTTTAAGTTTGTAACAATAAAAACGAAACACCCTATATATTAAAATAAAATAAATTTAAAAAAACCTCTATTTAAGCCACTTTATTTTTT
>NW_025401063.1:2455486-2457637 GCF_015345945.1 Tribolium madens
GTTTCAATTTGAGTGAAATAACAAAGTTGTAAACTTCAACTTTAGAATTCTAATTCGTATAGAAGAATTTCAAAATTTCGTTTTTGAATTATTAAAATAATGTTTTTAAAAGTAATAATCATGATTCTTGAGAATTAAACTAAAAATTCAGACTTTTCTGAATTAAAAAAACATAATTTTGTGTAGAATAAGGAATTTCCAAATACTGACAAATTCGGGGTTTCATAGAAAACCAAACAAAAATTGATATTCTCTAAACGGAAATTTTAAATTCTTACTTCTGAATGTAACACGCTTCAGATATCATGGAACTAATTAAAAAAAAAACTAAACACTATTTCTTGTCAATGATTAGCAATTATTGTTTCAATTTTTTTTGTCCTACTTGTTTACACATTTTCCTATTTTATTTATTTGTAAATAATAATAATTAGTTTGTTACTTAACGATTTTTATTTTGTACTCAATGTTAAAGAGTGCTTTTATCGACTAATTTCAGTAGATAAAGTAGTCTTTTATCTACTGTTTATATTTAAGAAATTCTGGTAGATGGGTACAAAATAAAACGAAATATTATACACGACGATAAATACTGTTTGTCAACTCGTGAAAAAAGTCCACTCGTGTCTTCGTCACTCGTAAACTTAACCTTTTCATTGGTAGATAAACAATTTTTTTATCGTCTTGTAAAATAAATAACTATAATTTGTGTCCTTTTTATTTGAAAGAAAACTTCTCTATTAAATATTAAATATTCAGGTTTGTGATCTCAATAAACGATTAAAAAGTTTGACAGAAACTAATTAAAATTAAGTTTTTATTTTTTTGCATTGTCAATAAAACTTGACTATAATTATTAAAAATTGAAGGATCGTAAACAGTAAGAATCAATATTAGAAAATATATCGCTAAATATTTTGCAACGAATTTAGTGTCTCAAATAACTGAAAATTTAGGTCAAAAACCCTGAAAAATTTTGCTTCGCATGATAGTTTGCGCTTTGCTTTTGCAATTTTTTGTCTTAAATAATAAACCCGGTTGGTAGTAAAAAATCGCCGTCCAAAATAGCAGAAAACTATAAAATGCAGCATAAAGCGCTGTCGAGTCATAAAACCCAAGTAATCCGAATCTTGAACTTTGGATTTTTGATTAGAGTTTGTAGTCGGCATCCCTGCTGCAATTACCGTTTAATAAGCGTCCTTATTGGTTAAGGAAGCGATTTCACGCCGCCGACCAGATTTCATTAAACAAAAACAAATGGTTCTATTATAGTTTACATAGCGGACCGTCTAATTAGACGAATCCTGGGCTCTGAAGCAACAAACTGATTACCCAACTATATTATCCAGATTTGACTGGCCATGCCAGGCTTATGCGATTACTCCAGTCACTCTGTATGAGGAAAAGCCGATTTAACTTACGTCATCACGGCACGAATATGACTTTAATCGAGTTGGTGGTAAGCATCGAGTAATTGCGAGGTCGGCCTTAATTGTCAAGAGAGCGACACTTAACATATTTTGACGTTTATATCGTAATTTTATTAAAAGAATTCTACAGGGAATTTCCATTAAAGTAGTTGGGAATTAAAAGCGTTGCAAACTTTTGCTTGATGTTTGGATCGGTGGTGTTTCGCAGACAATTGCGGTTCTTAAAACGAAACGAGGACTTCTTACCGTTTTATAGCATTGTAAAAGCGGTTATCACTTTTGCAGTAGTTCTGAAGACATGTCAGGTACTAAAACGGCGACACGAAACCGTTCCGCATCGAAATATTCCTTAATTAATTTAGGACTTTCCTATTTCACTCAAATTGAAACATGAATTAATTGGGGTCAGTGCGCGAGAGAGACGGATAAAGCGGGATGCAGGTGTGTGTGAGAGAGATAGACAAACTTGCCATCTAGAAACAAGCATAATTACAAAATCATTTGCAAAAAAACTACAAAACACCATACGAAAATAAAATAAAATTTTGCAAAAGRAAATTAAAAAGTGTTAAGTTTTTAATAAGACATAATAACAAAAGAACATTAAAAAAATAAAGTTCTGAATTTGAACCTCGAAAAGTTAGAACTGAAATCGGAATTTTATAAATTGGAATTAGAGTTTCAAAAGTTTCAGTTCACAAATTTGTCTTAAAACAGTCAG
>NW_025401063.1:2460057-2467650 GCF_015345945.1 Tribolium madens
CATACTTAGCAATAATGTTTTTGCTTATTATAGAATTACAAGTTAGAAGACTTGCAGTTATGAGTTTTAAATTTTTTTGTAAAAGTTAAGTTTGTATTTTTTCGTGTTAATATAACTAATTAAAAAAACATATCAGGAACCAAAACGGCGACAGAAAACCGTTCCGCGTCAAAGCTTTTTTAATTATTTTTATTTCACTTGGATCAGTGCGCAAGAGAGACGGATTAAGCGAGATACAAGTGCGTGCGAGAGAAATAGTCTAACTTGGCACTAAAATTTTATGCATTACAAAATTAAAAATATGTAATATTGACAATAAATTGATTTTATATCTGAAGCGTGTTACATTCAGAAGTAAGAATTTAAATCTCCATCCAGAAAATACCATTTTTTTTGGTTTTAGAATTTTGTTAAACTTGAATTTGTCCTTAGTCTACACAAAATTCTCTTTTTTAAATCCAGAAAATTCTGAGTTTTTATTTTTATTTTTAAGAAATTCGGTCCAAAGAATCATAATTATTACTTTTAAAAACAGAATTTTTTCACAATTTATGAACCCAATTTGTGAAATTCTTCTGTAAGAATTAGAATTCTAAATTTTGAGAGTTGAAGTTTCTAATTTTGTTATTTCACTCAAATTGAAACATAAATTAATTAAGGTCAGTGTCCGTGTTTATTATAAAGATTGATTGACAATAATAAATTGGTTTTATAATATCTGAAGCGTGTTACATTCAGAAACAAGAATTTGAAATGTCCAACTAGAGAATACCAATTTTTTTTTTGGTTTTCTGTTAAACCAGAATTTGTCAGTATTTGGAAATTCCTCATTCTACAAAAAATTCTGTTTTTTCAATTCAGAAAATTCTGAATTTTTAGTTGTATTCTCAAGAATCATGATTATTACTTTTAAAAACAAATTTTAAATTCTTCTATACGAATTTGAATTCGTTTCCAAGTTTGTTATTTCACTCAAGTTGAAACGAGAGTTTTTATCTCATTTCGAATATTTGAATCGGATTGCAAAATTCAATAGTTTTATTTTTTTTTATGAAAAAACGTATAATTCAGATTGTATGAAAAAAATACAGTAACATAAGTAGGTAATCTACAATACGCCAAAAATAAATCAAAAATTTCTTAGGTACNAATTTCTTAGGTACAGTTTTTTTATAAAAAAATAAAACGGCCAAAAATAGAGATTTTTTTAAAAATTTATTTATAAACGACAAGAACAAGAAATTTCAAATTTTATTATTTTATTTATCGCTGCTAACTCCATCAGAAAGTTATGATATTTTTCTCAGAATTTTTGAATTACGCTTTATTTTTTTATTCAGTATAGTTCAACCTTAAACCCAAATTTGCCAGTATTTGGGAATTCATTATTCTACACAAAATTTGTTTTTATTAAGAAAATGTTGAGTTTTTAGTTTCATTTTTAAGAAAACTAAACATTTCTATTTAAAAAATTATAATTATTATTGTTACTGTTAAAAACAGATTTTTTTTATTATTCAGAAACGCAATTTATTAAATTCATCTATAAGAATTAGAATCGAAGAGAGTTGAAGTATCCAATTTTATTATTTCACTCAAATTGAAACATTAATTAATTGAGGTCAGTGTGCGATAGAGACGGATAAAGGCAGATACAGGTGCGTGCGAGAAAGATAGACAAACTTGCCACTTCAAAAATTTATAGCATTACAAAATAGCAAATATAATTGACAGTAAATTGGTTTTATGATGTCTGACGCCTGTTGTATTCAAAAGAGAATACCAATTTTTTTCTAGTTCTGGAATTTTAAATTTTCTGATTTGTATTGTTTAAACATGTTTGTAACATGTAATTCACTCACACTAAACTGTGTTGAAAGATCTGAAAAGTGAGAATTTCAGGGACTTGATTCAAAACTTTTTTTTTATTTTCCGACTTTGGGGTTTTGTAATCTGTATTAAGACCTGATTTGGATAAAAGTAAAATTCTAGTTTTCAAATCGATAATTATCTTTTCGGATTTAACTAGAAAACTTGTAAACTGAAACTTGACCCTCAAAATTCCAATTTATAAAATTACGATTTCTAATTTATTAATATTATTAATAAAAAATTGGTTTTATGATATTTGAAGCATGTTGCATTTAGAAGTGAGAACATAAAATTCTCCATTTTATTGCAGTTTTATTTATTTATTTTATTATCTTTCAAATAAATCGAGTCAAAAAACTTCTGCAAGACCTAATTGACGCAAGAATGGGGATTTTTGTCTAAAATTCAACTCCTACGAAAATCGTACTTCCTCATTTGCTTAGGAATATCAACAGGGTTTGCATTGGTCCTGGACTAGACAGTTCAATGGACCACCAAAACCGTTTCTCCGCTTCGCAGAGCACACGTCTTGGAGTAAAACTCACGTCACTCTCGAATTTCTTCACTCTTAAACAAGGTTCCGTAACTTAGTTATGAAAAGTTGTATTTATCCACCGAAAAGTCTGTCGTTGACATTTCAAAGTGGTAAACAAAATAGCAGATCGGTTCGAAGCTAATTTGCTACTTCCTTCTTTCAAAAAATTCAGAGGTCGAGACGCTCCATCAAGCCAAACACATGAAACTTGCTCGCTTTATCTTCGTTAAATAGACGGAACGTTGCGGCTTGAAACATTGGATGAATTAAGTAAATGGCACATTTGGGCATCTTAAACCCTACAACAAGCTTTTAAACTTGTTCCTCGGATGCGGAAAAGCCGTATTTTACAATCAGTTACTAAATGGCGCTAATCCAAAACTTGAACGTAATTAACTAATTATGCGATAAATTTCGCCAACACGATCAACAAATAAATCGCCAGATTGTAACTACTATTCAAACTACCAAATCGAAAACACTACACACCAATTATTTGGGTTTTTCATTTTTGAATATAAAACAGAAAACAGAAAAAAGAATTTCAAAATTTGCTACAAGCAACACAGTTTATTATAATTATTATTTAAATTCTGAAATCTGAATTAAACACGTATTTTTGACTACTTTTCATCAACATTTTGAATCGGATGTAGAAATTTTAACAGAAAAGTTGGAAACTTTTAGTTTAGAATTTTAAGATTTCACTTTAAAATTTTGATTTTATTGAACACAAAATTTGATTTATTTTTTCAGCGCTAAATTTTCGACGTTCAAATTCAGAACTTTGATTTTTTTGACTAAATTTTTGAATTTTTCTCTTGTTATTGCATCTTATTAAAAAGTTAACTTTTTTTTCGGAAAAACTTATTTTATTTTTGTATGTTTTGTAGTTTTTTGCAACTGATAATTAAGAATTATACGACACACGCGTAAAAATTTTGAATGAAAAACAAAAAAATTTTAGCAGAAAAGTTGGAAACTTCAACTCTCAAAGTTTGAAATTTTAAAATTTCACTTTAAAATTTTGATTTTACTGAACACAAAGTTTGATTTATTTTTCCGTCATGCAACACAAAAGTTGTGAACTGAAACTTTTGAAATTCCAATTCCAATTTATAAAATTCCGATTTCAGTTCTAAATTTTCGACGTTCAGATTCAGAGATTTTTTTAGACTAATTTTATGATGTTCTCTTGTTATTACATCTTATTAAAAAAATATTTTTTTTTTGGAAAATCTTATTATATTTTCGTATGTTGTATTGTAGTTTTTGCAACTAATAATTATTTATTAATAAATTATACGACATACGCGTTGTCAAAATCATAAAAAATCAAAAAAATGGTTTGAATGAAAAACAAAAAAACTCTCTAATTAAATATTTTTAGAGGAATTTCAAATATTTGCTAGAAGCAAAACAGTTTATTATTGTTTAAATTCTGAAATCTATATTAAGTACGTATTTTTGACTACCTTTTATCAATATTTTGAATCGGATGTAGAAATTTTAGCAGAAAAGTTGGAAACTTCAACTCTCAAAGTTTGGAATTTAAGATTTTACTTCAAAATTTTGATTTTACTGAACACAAAGTTTGATTTATTTTTCTGTCATGCAACATAAAAGTCGTGAACTGAAACTTCCAATTCCAATTAATGAAATTTCAATTTCACTTTTAAATTTTCGACGTTCAAATTCAGAGATTTGATTTTTTAGACTAATTTTATGATGTTCTCTTGTTATTAGATCTTATTAAAAAAATATATTTTTTTGGGAAATCTTATTATATTTTCGTATGTTGTATTGTAGTTTTTGCAACTAATAATTATTTATTAATAAACTATACGACATACGCGTTGTCAAAATCATAAAAAATCAAAAAAATACTAAAGACATTTTTTTTGGAAAATCTCTTGTTGTTTTGTAGTCTTTGCAATGATTATTATTTGTACAGCAAACACGTTGTCAAAAATCATAATATAAAAAATCAAAAAAATAATAGGCAGTTTTTGATGTTTCAATGAAAAACAAAAAACTCTCTAATTAAATTTAAATTAATTTTAGCAAAAAAGTTGGAAACTTCAACTCTCAAAGTTTGGAATTTTAAGATTTTACTTTAAAATTTTAATTTTACTGAAAACAAACTTTCATTTATTTTTCTGTTATGCAACATAAAAGTTGTGAACTTAAACTTTTGAAACTACAATTCCAATTTATAAAATTCCGATTTCAGTTCTAAATTTTCGACGTTTAGTTTCAGAGCTAATTTTATAATGTTCTCTTGTTATTACATCTTATAAAAGAATTAACAATTTTTTTTTGGGAAATCTTATTTTATTTTCGCAGGTTGTATTGTAGTTTTTGCAATTGATAATTATTTATTCATAAATTATAAGACATACGCGTTGTCAAAAATCATTATATAAAAAATCAAAAAAATAGTAGGCAGTTTTTGATGTTTGGACAAAACCAAAAAAACTTTCTAATTAAAATTTTTTAAAGAGAGATATTTCAAAATTTGCTAGAAACAAAACAATTTATTATTATTATTTAAAGTCTGAAATCTGTATTAAGCACGTGCTTTTGACTACTTCTCATCACTACAATTCCGAATTTCCTTTCAAGATTTTTAATCGGATATAGAAATTTTATCAGAAAAGTTGGAAACTTTAACTCTCAAAGTTCGGAATTTTCAGATTTCACTTTAAAATTTTCATTTTACTGAAAGTTTGATTTATTTTTCCGTCATGTAACACAAAAGTTGTAAACTGAAACTTTTGAAACCTCAATTCCAATTTATGAAATTCTGATTCCAGTTCTAAATTTTCGACGTTTAAATTCAGAACTTTGATTTTTGACTAAATTTTTTATGTTCTCTTGTTAATATATCTTATTAGAAAATTAGGGAAAGTTTATTTTATTTTTGTATGTTATTTTGTAATTTATTAATGAATTATACGAGATACGCGTTGTCAACAATCATAATATAAAAAATCAAAAAAATAGTAACCAGAATCAACCAAGTTGTAATATTATGTTAAATAATAAAACTGTAATTAGGTTGGAGTAAAATGAAGTTAGATTAGGTCAGGATAGCCAAAGGCAACAAAATGTTTTGCCAAATTAGCAATTTTAATAAAGCGATTCAAGTTTTTTGTGTAAAAAAAGTAGATCAAAAAATCAAAGTAAAAATTTTTTCACTAGCTAATTATCACTCTACAAACTCAGAAAAATCGGAATAAAGTAAATAAAAACGATCATTTTGCCCCGTGAATTAATTAGTTTGGGTAGAAAGCAGCTTGGCTAAACATTGCCCAAAATATTTAGGACGCATATGGAAATGCGTAATGTGAACCAGCATCATCATGACGCAACAATAATAGCGGTAATAACAATTACCGTTGCAAAGTTATAGCAAAGGGGCTAAATTGGGTGTTGGGCCGATGGCGATAAGCCGTGTCTTGCCACTCCAGATTACCGTGATGGATGGACGGGTGAAATCTTTATTCCAGGCACGTGTTTCGTGCTAATTACATTGCTAAAAATCCAAGAAAAAATCAAGGCTTGAAAAGAAAAAAAGTGGAGACTGTTTGTCGCCCTCAAAAGTTCACAGTTTTGGCAATGAGTGGGGTTTTTTGCAAACTAAACGAGTTAGAAACTTAATCCACTTCATCTCAAGCACTTAAAATCGAAAAGTTTGGCTTGAAACTGCAAGAAAATAATTTTTGCCCCAATTTGGTAATTACTTGTGTTTTATTTTCTCGCTGGGGCCCCGGCATCCCAATCGCCCGTATTGATCACTTTTGGGATGAATGTAACACAATGCGCGAGCCCTGAAAGCTCCATTTATATCAGAAAGCGAAGAGGAGTCAAAATGGGTTGGCCACTTCTGAAAAAACCGTTGTTTGGCCAAAAATACCGCCGCATGACAAATTACCCCGCGTAAAAAAACCGATTTCTTATCAATTCGTGTTTTTGCGGTGGAACTCTGAACTGGGCACACCAGACACGTCCGAATCGATACTTTGAATTATTAATGTATTTTTTCAGTGGTGATGTCGTCGGATTTCAGCGGTAAACAACGATGACTCGGGCTGAAAAATTCGCCTGTTTCAAAAATTTACGGGGAGGTCGGACCTTCTCTATATTTATAACACACGCACAATTACGCAAATCCGACCCCTTGACCGCACGAAACAACGCCGACAATACGATTTCGGGGCTCTCGAGGGACTTGCCGACATTTTCAATTTGAAGGAAACGAAATTAGACGAGTTTTTTCAGGAGGCTGCTCGGTTTTTTTCACAAATAATGTAACATTTCATGAAAATCTAACGATAAATGTGATTACTGAAACTGCCTGTCGGAATGAAATAACGAATTAAGTCGGAAAGCAAAAGACGTTTTGCAAATTTCTACAGCTTGCGACGTGTCTAGCATAACACTGATTTGCGGCGGGTTTTGTAACCGATAACCCGGAATTTTTGTGGTCTGATTTTCAAGCACTTGACAATAATTACTTGAAAGGAAACCTCTGTTTTGCATTCAAAATTTCTCTTTGATTTTTTTCTAAAATTTGTAATTTGTGATAACTAAATCAATATTTATTTTATGATAATTATGTTACAGAAATTTCAATGTAGATGTATAAAAAAATAAAAAAAGAAAACAAGAAAATAAGTATATCAACGTTAGTTATAAAAAAAATAATACAAATAAAAATTATGACACTTTTAAATTTTATCGATTTTTAAATAGTATTTATGTCTTTATTTACCGGACGATATTTAAAAATAAAGAATTTGAAAAAATAAAACAACATTTAAGTATTAAACAAAATAATGCAAATAAAGATAATAACAAAAATGAATACCTAACTTTTCTTTATTTTTAATTTACAACAATTTTTAAAGAGTTTTTAAGTTCTTAGTTACCACACAAYATTTAGAACATTACAAAAATAAAAAACAAAAAAAATTGTGACAAAAATAAATACCTTTTTTATTTTTAATTCACAACAATTTTTAAACAGATATTATGCTCTTAATCACCGGACAACATTTTAAACATTAAAAACAAAATAAAGAACTATATCAAGGTTTATTAAGAAAATAATGAGAAAATATATAGTGAGCGGCAAAATTACAAAAATGCTCAAACAGGTCAATTTTCTTTTTCAAAAATAC
>NW_025401063.1:2468100-2488326 GCF_015345945.1 Tribolium madens
TAATGAGAAAATATATAGTGAGCGGCAAAATTACAAAAATGCTCAAACAGGTCAATTTTCTTTTTCAAAAATACAAAATTTTCAATTTGATTTAAGATTGTATTTTTGTTGATATTATTTCACTTTTTTGGTGATATTTTTTTTAAAACATTATTTGAAAGCAGTATTTAATATTTTGGTGTTGTCCTTTTGGCARTTAAAGGATCTAAGGATATGGCTAAAAAAGTGTAAAACATTAAATCAAGTTTAAAATATTGTACCTTGTAAAAAAATTAACTTGTTCGAGCATTTTTGCCGCTCACTGTACAGCATTTTTTAATTTATTTTTTTTAAAGAGCTTCAAACTCTTAAATACCGAACAACATTTTAAACATTAAAAAAATTAAAAATAAAATAGAATAAGAAAACATATTAACAATTATTTCAAAAAAAAAACAATTAAAAATTATGAGAAAAATAAATAGGTTTTATTTTTAATTAACAACAATTTTTTAAACAGTTTTCAAGCTTTTGATTACCGAACAACATTTAAAACATTTAAGAAATTAAAAAAAAACAAAACAAAACATAAAACAAGGAAACATATTGAGGCATATTAAATTAGTTTTCGACGAGTTTGAGTGTAAATCGGACTCTTTATTTGACCGAGTGGATTTTTAAACCACGAGTGTAACGAGTGGGAATAAAGCGTCCGATTTACACTCAAACGAGTGGAATACAACGTTTTATTCTTCGAATTAGAGTCAACAAGGCTTAAACTTGCTTTAAATCTGTTAAAAATAATTTGACGTTTTGTATTGAGAAATGCCAAACAGTTGTCAAAACTTCCTTACACGGGAGAAAAACCGTAAATTTTGACAGTGTCGAAGAATAAAATAATGAAACATAAAAATAATGAGAAAAATTAATAGCTTTTTTATTTTTAATTTGTAGCAACTTTTAATAAGTTTTTAAACTCTTAATTACCGAACAATATTTAAATCAATAAGAAAATAGAATATGGAGAGATATTAAAATTTATTTAAAAAAATTAAATAATGAGAAAAAGAAATAGTTTTTTTTTTAATTTACAATTTTTAAAGTTGAAATTTTTTTGATTTTTGTCGAGATTTTGGTTGATTTTTGGCACCCGGAGCGGTCTATTGCTAATAACTCCGGACTTATTGGTGATAATCTCTTATGTTTGACACCGTTGAAAAAAAAAATTATGATAAATAGTTATCGAGAAAATTTTTGATAAATATAAAAATATCAAAAATATAAATTTGACTATAACTTCAAAACTATTACGAATTTTACAGTTTTCTTGACGCCAATCGGTTCCCCGCAACATTTAACATATGTCTATGTCAAAATATTATTTACTAAATAAAATAATAAAAAGTAAAAATTTGTTAACTGAGAGAGAGAGTTCGTTGACTCCCAATTTACAGCATATTGTATATAAATTGTTGTTTCTGAATTTGCGAGCATCTTCTCTGGTTTTAAAATTTCCTCGCGTCTTTTAGGACTGTTAAAACCTCTCTAATTTCCCATCAGCGCGTCAATCGTAAAACATCAATAAACCCTCTCGAGAATTTTACAGATTCAAATTGCTCATCTAGGATTCAGCTCATGTTGACGCAAACAATTCTCACTCGTTCGATTCCGAGCTGATAACAAAGCTTGAAACCTCAAGTCGCCTTTAACTTCCTCTCATTTTCCCACTTAATTCCTCATTAATTATCGAAATTCTCAGCGAAATTGAATACATACGAGCTCATTCCGGGCTGTAACTTTTTACACACCATTTCTCAAAATACCCTCTCGTAAACTTTGATGTTATATAGCCGAAGGAAAAGTGCATAGTTAAACTACATTTTATTTCTTCTCGCGTTACCTCTCTGTTTTTTTATTATAGTGTTATCACGTTGATGATATGTCCGACGGAACTTCGTAAATATTTCACTTGATTTTTGCGCCACCCATTTAGGTAACGACTGCTGTTTCGCAAAGGTGAACACAAGGAATAATTAAATGATACGAACCGTATTTCATGGTTATCTCGCAAATTTCTGAAAAGGTGAACGAATCGTTTCATTTTTCAGCAAATTCTGAAAAAATCGTTGGGGTGGGGGTGTGCAAACATTGCGTATCTTCCCATCGGCAATCTTTTATCAGTAGGTTGTGTCAATTGACCGCCCTTTTGTGGCGATTCAAAGGGCGGGATTTTTAATTTGCATATGTTATAAATCAAGTCCGTTGATGACTTTTTGTTATCTTAATTGAGTTTCCACTTTACGACTCACTACAAATCGCAGACTTTCAAAGAAAAAATTATACAAATATGGAAAATATGGAAATTAAAGTTAAAAAAGTGGTGGATGCGCCGGGTTAAAAAAAAATTCAGCTTTTAGTGTTCTCAGTTCTGCTAACTTAATAAGCAAAGCAGAGTAGCAAAACAAAATAATGAATTTTTTTCCACTTGTCAAAAAAATTATAGAAATATAAAAATTAGAGCTGAGAAAAAAATGGTGGGTGCGCAGAGATATTTTTTTTAAGTTTCGCGTCTGCAGTACTTGTTTTCAGTTTTGTTATTAAAAAAAGTATAGTATTTAGAAACAAATTACAAGTTTTTTGTACAAATGATTTTTTTTAATTTATAGAAATAGACAAATTAAAATGGAAATGATGGATGCGCCGGGCTAGGTTTTTGAAATTTATTGTTTCTTAAGTTGGCAACCAATAAAGCATAATGTCTAGAAAAAAATTAAAAGTTTTGCGCGCATATAATTGTGCAAACATTCAAATATAAAATTAAATTTGAGAAAAAAGTGGTGGATGCGCCGGGTTATTTTTTAAGTTTATTTTTTGCAGTGTTTGTTTTTAGTTTTATTAAGTTTATAAACCATGCATAATAGTTGGCATAAAATTAAATAAAACAAGTTACATTGCTTGAAACAGCTTAAAATAGCCTCAATTTGATGAAACTTTAAATTTTTAGACAATGTTGGCATTATTTGGCAAAATAACTGAGTTTTTCAGTCAATAAAATAAATTCAATTTTTTTAATCATTTTGTAATTTTGAGATTTTTGCGTTTATTTTGTTTATTTTTGCGTTTATTTTTGTTTTCAATCAAAGACAAGCTAAACTTTTTAAAACATTCTACAATAACATCAATTTCTATGTAATTTGTTGATTTTAAAGATTTCTTGCAGTTTTCTGATCAAAAATAGAGTATATCTTTTCAAACATCCTAAAATATCGTCACATTCTAAATAATTTAGTGACTTTTGAACATATTGTGACATGTCTTGTAAATAAATGAATTTCTAAGTTACAAGCAAATTAACTTTTTTAACCGACTAAAAAAGGTTAATGACGATGTAATTTGGTTATTTTTAGGCTTATTGTGACCTAGTTTTGCCAAATAAATAATTTTGTTGTTATATAGCGAAGTAAATTGTCCAAAATTATCAAAATTATTGTCAATTTTGAAATAACGTAATAAATCTTTGGCTTATTTTGACACAACTTTGTGAAAAAAAGGTTTTTTTTTTCAAAAATATAATAAATTTTTTTGAAACAAGCCAAAAAAACATTACTTTTAACAAAATTTGATGCTTGTCAGCCATATTTTGCAGAATTATTGAATAATGTGAATAGAATTATCTTGATGAAGAAAATAACTGAATTTCTAGCTAAAAAACAAACTAAATTTTTGAAAATGGTCAATATGAGGTCGATTGCAATGTAAGTAGGCTTATTTTGGCAAAAAGTGCTAAACAGCTCAAAACTGGCAAAAGTAACTTAATCTTAATGCAATATTGTTATTTTTAAGCATCTCTTGACACAATTTGGCAAAATATGTGGGTTTTTTGATCAAATCAAAATCAAAATTGAGATTTTTGCGTTTATTTTGTTCAAATTTTGCGGATTAAATTAGTTTTTCAATTAAAAAAGCTAAACCTTTTGAAACATTCTACAATAACATCAATTTTTATGTGATTTGTTGATTTTAAGGATTTTTTTAAACAATTTTGCAGTTTTCTGGTCAAAAATAATGTAAAGCTTTTGAAACATGCTAAAATATTGTCACATTCTAAATAATTTACTGACTTTGAGACTTATTGTGACAATTGTTTTAAATAAATGAATTTCTATGTTACAAGCAATTAACTTTTTTAACCGACTAAAATAATATTAATGGCAAGGTAATTTGGTTCTTTTTAAGCTTATTGTGACCTAGTTTTGGCAAATAAATAATTTTTTGTCATATAAGTAAATTGCCCAAAATTATCTAAATTATCGTTAATTTTGAAATAATATAATGAATCTTTGGTTTATTTTGACACAACTTTGAAAAAAAAAAGTAATTTTTTGTCAAAAATATCATGAAATCTTTTAAAATAAGCTAAAATAACATTACTCTCATCATAACTTGATGCTTGTCAGGCACATTTTGCAAAATTATTGAGTTTCTCGATTGAAAAAGGACTATGAAAGAAACAGTAAACTTAATTTTAATATAATTTAGTCATTTATACGCTTTTCCACCATTCAAATACGAGCTAAATTTCTTGATACAGTAAAAAATATTGAAGTAATTTTAAGCATTTGCAGTGCTTGTATTTACTTAATAAACAGAGCATAATAGCAAAAAAACAATTACAAATGTCCTAAACGTATAATTGTGCAGAAAAATGTTAAATTAAAGTTGCAAAAATGGTGGATGCGCTGGGATAGTTTAGCGTTTGTAGTACTTGTTTTTAATTTTGCTAAGTTAGTAAATAAAACATAAAAGCTGCGGGGAAATTTCATGTTTATATCGCATATAATTCTAAAACTTTCAAAAAAAAACAAAATAAAAATATAAAAATATAATCTAAAAAAATTGGTGAATGCGCTGGGCTAAAAAAAAGTTTAGCTTTGCTGTGCTTATTTACTTATTTAATAAACCAAACATAATAACACGAGAATAATTACAAGTTTCGGGTACATATGATTGTGCAGACTTTTAAAGAAAAACTCATTTAAATATGAAAACCAAATTTGAGGAAAATGGTGGATGCGCCGGGCTAGCATTTTTTTTGGTTCAAGTTTAGTGTTTGCATTGCTTGTTTTCGGTTAATAAATAAAGCATAATAGCAATAAAATAATTACAAATGTCCTAACCGTATATTTGTGCAGAAAAATTTTAAATTAAAATTGTAAAAACAGTGGATGCGCCGGAATAGTTTAGCGTTTGCAGTGCTTGTTTATAATTTTTATAAGTTAGTAAATAAAGCATAAAAGCTGCGGGAAAATTTCATGTTAATGTCGCATATAATTGTTAAACCTACAAAAAAAATTTATATAAATATAAAAATTTAAGCTTAAAATGGTGGATGCGCCGGTTAAAAAAAAATAAAGTTTAGCTTTTGCAGTGCTTATTTTTAGTTTTACTTAGTTAATATACCAAACATAATGACACGAGAATAATTACAAGTTTCGTGTACATATGATTGTGCAAACTTTTAAAGAAAAACCCATTTAATTATAAAAACCTAAGTTGAGAAAAATGGTGGATGCGCCGGGGTAGCAATCTTTTGTTCAAGTTTAGTGTTTGCATTGCTTGTTTTCGGTTAATAAACAAAGCATAATAGCAAAAAAATAATTACAAATGTCCTAAACGTATAATTGTGCAGAAGAATGTTAAATTAAAGTTGCAAAAATGGTGGATGCGCTGGGATAGTTTAGTGTTTGCAGTGCTTGTTTTTAATTTTTCTAAGTTAGTAAATAAAGCATAAAGGCTGTGGGAAAATTACATGTTTATGTCGCATACAATTGTAAAACGTTCAAAGAAAATTTATATAAATATAAAAATTTAAGCTAAAAATGGTGGATGCGCCGGGCTAAAAAAATTTAAGGTTTAGCTTTTGCAGTACTTATTTTTAGTTTTGCTTAGTTAATAAACCAAACATAATAGTACGAGAATAATTACAAGTCTCGTGTACATATGATTGTGTAGACTTTTAAAGAAAAATCATTTAAATTAAAAAAAAAAGAGTCGAGAAAAATGGTGAATGCGCCGGGCTAGCAATTTTTGTTCAAGTTTAGCGTTTGCTGTGCTTGTTTTCGGTTAATAAACAAAGCATAATAGCAGGGGGAAAATGACGAGTTTCCCGCACATATGATTGTGCACGATCTATCGTGCCATTACGTAACGTGCGTTTGATATGCTAATTTCCATGTAAATCAAAGGCTTCACGTCGTTTCGACTCTGGCTTCGGTCTTGGTTACGTCTTGGAGGAAAATTGCAATGCACACAAAGACCTAAGTGAATAACAATCCATTTGAGACGAACAATGTGGACGAAACGTCTGGTCGCAAGCAAATAATAGCACTTGTCCTTTGCGATGATAAAGATTTTCCCGTAATTTGCACTAATTGAAGTTGTTAATTTGCCCCAGACTCGTAATTGCGCCTCACAAACAACACAAGCTTTTTTTCTACGCTCAATTAAGTGTGTGTGTGAAAGGATTAAATTTGTGAGTAATTGACTTCCATCGCAGGTGAACGATTGCAAGAGGAAGATCTTGAATTCGGAATAATCTGCATGTTGACTTGAACGATCAAAGCGGAATGTAAAATCGTCGCGGCGAATAATTACGAATATATTACATTCCATTAAGCTCGCTTCATAATGAAATGCCGACAAGCTTTCCTGTTATTAGTGTGTTCGCAGGACGAAAGAGGGTTGTTTGCTCGGTAGTCTACACGGCCGTTTTTAAATTTCATCAAATTGACTCTGACGACGAATTTTTCTCTAGCACCCCTTTTAACATAATTGTAAAGCGAGTTCTTAATGACTAGCAACTCGAGATGCTGGGTAATCAATCTAGAAGTTTTAACAGCGATTTAATAACCGAAATGAAAGCTTTTTTATTCGACAACATTAGAAGTATCACTTTGTGTAATGATGCGAAAAGAAAACTCAGGCTAGTGTATAAAAATATGCTAAAATAACATGAACACAACAACAAAACAAATCTCTACAGGGAGATTTTTAAATATAGACAACATTTTACAGGGTGTTAGACTATGACATACTAAACAAGAAGTCTGAAAAAGTTTTTCGGAATTTGCAACATGAATGAGAAAAAAAGACAATTTTCAGTTTACTCGCTCCTGTAATTAACACTTTTCATGTGTATTTAAACAGATGAAAATTCACGTTGAAAAGAAAAGAAGAAAAGTGAATTGTTAAATATACACAGTTCCAAAATTTTTCTTTTGTGTCTTTTGTCTATTATTTCAAAACCATCTTGTGTATTACACGAAAAATAACAAAAACGGATTATTGTCTTCAAATTTTAATTCTTTGAACTACATTTACATTTTACATTTTATGTACGAAGTGACTTAAGTAATTGTTTAAAAATGTAATAGAAGAAGTTAGTAGAAGGTAAAAAAAGCCCACCTTTGTTTTTATATTTTTCAACGTAAATTTTAAGATACAAGGAATGCAAACTCGTTTTTAAAAATTTTTGGATCTTTTGAACACTTTATTTTTTTTGTAAGTATACAGGGGTGTCAAAACTCGCGCTTCAGCAAAAAATTTCAAGTAAGATAAGATACCAAAAACTTGGAAAAAATGTTTAAAAAATAAAAATTTTGGTATTTATTTTTGGACATTTGAAATTTTTTTATGTCTATTTAATGATACTTTTTACCAATAAAAGCCACAAATAACATTAAACAGACTTACAATTTAAGATGCAGCTTTCTTGTTTTCTCTTCTCGTGGCTTGTAGCAAAAAAACTTGCAAAAATTTTTTCCAACAAAAATCTATAGAGTCAAAGTAGTCAAAGTGCAAAATGTAAACTCCTATAATCTCAATTTTTTTTGGGGCGCGAGTTCTAGCGCAGAATGCATTATATATATTTTTTTTAGATAAAATAAAAGATCAAATTTTTATTGGCTGTTTTTAGTTTTAGCCTTAATTTTCCTAACATTGTAATTTTTGTTGGTCAAGTTTCAAGACTTGGCCCCAAATTTAATTTTATTGAAGGCCTGAAACTCTCTATATTTCAGATATTTGCATACTGAAAGATTATTTATTTTTGCTTGTTTTAATGTTATAATTTCAGAAAGTTTTTATTTACTTATTAAAATCACTTTGTAGAAATTATAAGTTTTCTTGCATAATAGCCAAACATTTATTAGTCTTGAAAAAAAAACTTCCGAATCGCTCTATGTTATTGGAACAAAATATTTCATTCTTAGCTTATTGAACTACAGTCTCTTCAATTTTTTCACCACAATTTGCTTTCTTTATAAACTTTATAAACCGCTCATAGACCGGATTTTATTCAACGAGATACATTATTTTATAAAAGCTTTGTTTGTGTTTTTTACTGAATTATACAACATTTATTTTACAATTTTTATTAATTTTTTTCTTAAAGAAAACACAACAGTTTTAACTTTATCAAGGCCATCAGAAATATTTTTAATCGCAATTTGTTAGTAAGAGTTTTCAATACTAACTTGATCGTATATTTTTGCATTGTAAAAATTTTTTTAAACTGTGTTTGTTACGTTTTAAGTTCTAAAAACTAAACTTTAAGTTGTGATAAGTAAATTGTTGAAGTGAGCTGAAATTTTATACAAAACATGAATATTTCTCAAAAAATACTTTTTATCCGCAAACGTCACACAAGTGGCCACTTGTCACAAGTAAAAGTTTTACTTTTCAGCCACGGAGTAAAAATTTTATTTTTGCGCTTAAGCACTTTAACTTTATTTTGCACTACTAACTGCACTAGTTAAATTAATAAACACATTCGAATATCTCAACACAATTTCAATACATAGCGTCCTGATTATATTGTTCATTTACTTGCTAGTTATAGTGTTGCTCTTTATTCTCGATCACTACGTCCGGCAAGATGAAAATTCAGCTTCGCCACATAAACTATTACTTTTACTCCTAATAACATAATGCAGGGTGGCCTCAACCTCAAATATTTCAGAAACTATGAAGATTTTGCAAAAACGCCGAAACAGGTCAATTTTGTTTTTGAAGAGGACATTTTGCCGTAAATTTTAAAGTACCCCCAGTAACTCTGTAACCCCCTCGCACCCCAACCTTAAAAATTTAAATAGCACTACCCCACTTGTGGTACATCAAATGAAAGCTATTTAAAGAAGCTTTTCAATATTTTTTACCAAAATTTAATCAGACTATGCATTCATGAGATATAGGGTTTTTTGACGCAATTTTAAAAGCACCCCTTTTAACCCTTTAACCTTTTTGTTACTTAACTCTAAAATGTGAAATAGCACTAACACACTAGTGTTAAATAAAATGAAAACACTTTTAAAATGCTTTTTAGAAACTTTTCTCAAAAATGATATGATTTCTAATCTTTCAGTAGTCAGTATGTACAAAGGGACTTAAAAACTATTACTATTTTTAAGTATATCTCTTTTTTATCACCCAATAAAGAAACAAAAATAAGTTTATCTCAACATTACATTTTGCGGATATTTTATGAATAATTAATCCTATTTAACTTTAGAAAAAAAAAAATTCAAACATATTTTGAGTGAGTCGGTGTTATTTGAGACTACGGAATTGAGGTGGAGGAAGTTAAAAGGTTAATGGGAGTGTTTTTAAAATTACGTCAAAAAATGTCTCTTTCAAAAACAAAATTAACCTTTTTCTAGGGTGGTTCGTTTTTTTCGAACATCCTGTATCTCATGAATGGATAGTCTGATTCAATTTTGGTAAAAATTTTGTTAAAATAGCTTTCGTTTGTGCCACAAGTGGGGTAGTGCCATTTAAATTTGGGGTGCGTGGAGGTTAGGGAGTTACTAGGAATGCTTTAAAAATTACGTCAAAAAATGTCCCTCTTGGAAACAAAATTGACCTGTTTCGGTGTTTTTGCAAATTCTTACACTATTGTGAAAAAATGTAAAAAATGTTTTTTTGTGTTAATAAGCCGGTGGATGTAGATGTCGGGTTTTAGGGCCTAATTCACGCTGGAGCAAATTTCCGTCGTCCAATCTTCGCTGTCATCCATTGTCGTTGCTCGTTTTACTGCAGCACATTTCCCAACTGAAAATTAAACATACGACATGTGTGCCAACCCTATATGTAATATCCCATTTGGAGCGAAAGTCGATATCGTGAAATATATTTATGTGAATTTCCAGTCGGCATGACTGGCAAAATTCGATAAGAAAACATCAACACTCCGAACAGATTATTATTTTCTTTAATAATGCAACAACTGCGCATTTTATATTCATATTTCTCATATCACGAAGCTACGACAGACGTGATTAATTCACAATTGCGAATTTTCGTACTAAAGTGCAAGACAGCTTTTAATTAATGAAAAACTGGCAGACAAACAGTTTTCACTTTGATTAAAATCAAATTAAAATTTTCAAAAAATTTTTCGTGGCAGGAAATTGAATGCGACGTAACTAACTGACATAGAAGATTTTACTAGTTAATGAAGGAAATATTAGAAGAAGTAAGTAGATGGTGAAAAAACCCACTTTTGTTTTTATATTTTTCAACGTAATTTCTAAGATACAAAGTATGCAAACTCGTTTGCAAAAAATTTTTGAAAAAACAGTCTTTATTAAGTTTGGATTTTTTGAACACTTTATTTTTTTAATTCCTACTTTATTTTAACTTCTGTTTGTATGCAGGGGTATCAAAACTCGCGCTTTAGAGAAAAATTTCAAGTAAGATAAGAAAGATACCTGGAACATGGAAAAAATGTTTAAAAAATTCTATTTGTCAAAAAATTTTGGTATTTATTTTTGGACATTTCAAGTTTTTTTATGTCTATTTAATGATACTTTTTGCCAATAAAAGCCACAAATAACATTAAACAGAATTACAATCTAGGAGACAGCTTCCTTGTTTTCTCTTCTCATAGCCTGTAGCAAAAAAACTTGAAAAAATTTTTACAACAAAAATCAATAGAGTCAAAGTGCAAAATGTAAACCTCAAATTTTTTTGGGGCGCGAGTTCTGGCGCAGAATGTATTATCTATTTTGTTGTATTTTCTTTACAATTTTTGTTGGTTAAGTTTCAAAACTTGGCCCCAAATTTAATTTTATTGAAGGCCTCTAAACTCTCTATATTTCAGATATTTGCATACTGTAAGTTTATTTATTTTTGCTTGTTTTAATGTTATAATTTCAAAAAGTTTTTATTTACTTATTAAAATCATTTTGTAGAAATTATAAATTTTCTTGCATAATAGCCAAACATTTATTAGTTTTGAGAAAAACTTTTTGTATCGCTCGCTCTAGGTTATTGGAACAAAATATTTAATTCTTAGCTTATTGAACTACAGTCTCTTCAATTTTTTCACCACAATTTGCTTTCTTTATAAACTTTATAAACCGCTCATAGACCAGATTTTATTCATCGAGATACATTATGTTATAAAAGCTTTGTTTGTGTTTTTTACTGAATTATACAATATTTATTTTACAATTTTCATTAAATTTTTTCTTTAATAATGCAACAACTGCGCATTTTATATTCATATTTCTCATATCACGAAGCTATGACAGACGTGATTAATTCACAATTGCGAATTTTGGTACTAAAGTGCAAGACAGCTTTTAATTAATGAAAAACTGGCAGGCAAATAGTTTTCATTTTGATTAAAATTTTTCGCAATATGAAAATGACACTCTGAATAAAAAGGCGAATAAGTTAGATTTTTGATAAAATTTTATTGCCTTAAAATAAATAATATACAAAACAAGTAAAAAAAACACGAGAACTAAAAAAAGAAAAACAAAATATTGATTTTCAAGATATTCTAAGAAAAATAGGAAATGGTAGTAATTAGTAAAAACCTCAAAATTTGCAAAAATTAAAACAAAAATTGTTTTCATAAGATAATAAACAAAATAAGAAAAAATACTACAAGGTAGTTAATAACTAGTCGTTGTTGTTGCATAATTACAATTTTTTTATACAACGTGCGCCAGAACTTGCGCTCCAGAGAAAAATTCTATGTTAGGGAAAATACATGAAAAACATGAAAAAAAATATTTAAAAAATTATATTTATAAAAATTTCGGAGTTATGAGAGTTTGAATTTTACACTTTGACTCTATTTATTTCTGTTGGAAAAATAATTTTTCTAGTTTTTTTGCTATAGACTTTTAAAAGAAGAAACAAGAAAGCTGTATCCTAAATTGTAACTCTGTTTAATGTTATTTGTGGCTTTTATTGACAAAATTTTTGTACCTTTACTAAATAATTGTAAAAAAACAATACGAGATCATCAGCATCATTAAATATACATAAAAAATATCAAATGTCAAAATTTTTTGACAGAGAATTTTTTAAACTTTTTTTTCATGTTCCTGGTATCTTAGCTTACTTGAAAATTTCCTCTGGAGCGCGAGTTCTGGCGCAGCCTGTATTTTTTTGTAAAAAAAATGTTTAATCATTTTTAAATTATTATCGAAATATAGTTTACAAAAAACTTTTTAACACAAAAAACACGAACTTTAGTAAAAAATATAAAAATAAAAAAATACAATATTTGAAAAAATTATCAGAATTTTGTAGACAAAAAACTTTTTCAGCAGTTGCAACACAAAATAAAGAAAAAAATAAAACAACTTGTTAACTCATTCAATTTCATTAAAAAATATAAAAAAAAAAACTATAAGTAAAGATTTTAAACAAATGTCTAAATAAAGCATCATACAGGGTGCGCTAGAACTCGCGCCCCAGAGAATAACGCCAAGAAAAAAATGTTAAAAAAATTCTATCTATAAAAATTTCGAAGTTATAATAGTATATTATCTATTACTAAAACGTGATAGCTTGAACGCTCTCACACCCATGTAAAATGTTAATTTAACCATCTTTGTCACGCGATAGCAATTGTTTATTCCTGGAGATTGTTGCAAAAATTTGGAAGCACTAAATGTAGAAAACGGCGACAGGTGGAGATTGAAAGTTTATTTATTTTTGCTTGTTTTAATGTTATAATTTCAGAACGTTTTTATTAACATATTAAAATCATTTTGTAGGAATTATAAATTTTCTTGCATAATAGCCAAACATTTATTAGTTTTGAGAAAAACTTTTTGTATCGCTCGTTCTACGTTATTGGAACAAAATATTTAATTCTTAGCCTATTGAACTACAGTCTCTTCAATTTTTTCACCACAATTTGCTTTCTTTATAAACTTTATAAACCGCTCATAGACCGGATTTTATTCAACGAGATACATTATGTTATAAAAGCTTTGTTTGTGTGAATTATACAACATTTATTTTACAATTTTTATTAAATTTTTTCTTTAATAATGCAACAACTGCGCATTTCATATTTATATTTCTCATATCACGAAGCTACGACAGACGTGATTAATTCACAATTGCGAATTTTGGTACTAAAGTGCAAGACAGCTTTTAATTAATGAAAAAACTGGCAGGCAAACAGTTTTCATTTTGATAAAACTCAAATTAAAATTTCTAAATTTTTTCGTGGCAGGAAATTGGATGCGACGTAACTAACTCAATAAGCGTAATGACATAGAAGATTTTAATAGTTAATGAAGGAGAATAATTCCTACTCACTTGTTACTTAATCTTGTTCGAAAATGATTCAGTGTGGGGCTGCGTCTGATTAGAGCACCCTATTAGCTATAGTTACTTTTACATAATATAGAATAAATTAGGGGGTGTGCAACTTAAATCGCATTACAAAAGGAACTTGAATCCAGATTACGGTGATTTATTATTTGAAATTATGTTGTCGGAACGTCGCCCCAAGAATATCACATTTTTGGGAGTGACATGCGAAACTTTCACGACTTTACTGCAATTAGCTGGAAGCGTTCGAGTTTAATTTAGATCGAATTTTATAGACGTTTGAGGGCTGGCTTTGACACAAACTTCAAAAATAATGATCAAAAACCCAATTATTGACTCCAATTCAAATAAAACAAAAAAATTGTGCAGAAATTGATAATTATTAAGTTTAAATCGGTTTTCAATTACCAATTAATTCTCACAACATTATTTAAGATAAATTACTGTTTTTGCTGGTTTAGATTACCTATTGCTGTAATTTTGCTATTTTTCACAATAGTGCTTCAGAATTTTTTTTAATAACTTCTTATAAAATGTTAGGATTTTGATTATTTAAAAGTGACACTTGTGGAAAGTACTCTTTTAGTTTATGCACAAATGCATTTTTTATTGAGAATTTGATTTAGAGAAACGTATTGGTAAGTAAACGCATTGTACAGGGTGTTTTCTTATAACTACATGAGTTGTTTTCATAGAATTTGACAGACTTTGTGAGGCTCTTTTTTTCCCACAATTACTTTATTTTTGCGTATAAACACAAAACTGGGTATTTTTAATTTTTTATTAGTGTTATTTTTCGTTGTATATAATAGATGGTTGCAATTTTTTGCAATATGAAAATGACACTCTGGTTAAAAAGGCGAATAAGTAAGATTTTTGATAAAATTTTATTGCCTTAAAATAAATAATATACAAAACAAGTAAAAAAAGCACGAGAATTAAAAAAAGAAAAACAAAATATTGATTTTCAAGATATTCTAAGAAAAATAGGAAATGATAGTAATTAGTAAAATCCTCAAAATTTGCAAAAATTAAAACAAAAATTGTTTTAATTAAGATAATAAACAAAATAAGAAAAAAATACTGCAAGGTAGTTAATAACTAGTCGTTGTTGTTGTATAATTACAATTTTTTTATACAGGCTGTGCCAGAACTTGCGCTCCAGAGAAAAATTCCATGTAAGGGAAAATACAAGGAACATGAAAAAAATATTTAAAAAAATTATATCTATAAAAATTTCGGAGTTTTGAGAGTTTGAATTTTACACTTTGATTCTATTTATTTCTGTTGGAAAAATAATTTTCCTAGTTTTTTTGCTATAGACTATTAAAAGAGGAAACAAGGAAGCTGTTTCCTAAATTGTAACTCTGTTTAATGTTATTTGTGGCTTTTATTGACAAAATTTTTGTATCTTAACTAAATAATTGTAAAAAAACAATACATCAGTATCATTAAATAGACAAAAAAATGTCAAATGTGAAAAAAATAAATGTCAAAATTTTTTGACAGAATTTTTTAAACATTTTTTCATGTTCCTGGTATCTTGTCTTATTTGAAAATTTTCTCTGGAACGCGAGTTCTGGCGCACTCTGTATATTTTTTTAAACAAAAATGTTTAAACATTTTTGAATTATTATTGAAATGCAGTTTATAAAAAAAAATTTAACACAAAAAACACCAATTATAGTGAAAAATATAAAAAATAAAAGAAATACAATATTTGAAAAAATTATCAGAATTTTGTAGACAAAATACTTCAACACAAAAAAAAGAAAAAAAAACTTGAAAACTCATTCAATTTCAATAAAAAAATATAAAAAACAAAGAGCCATAAAAAAACTATACGTAAAGATTTTAAACAAATGTCTAAAAAAAGCATAATACAGGGTGCGCTACCAAAGAATAATGCCACATAAGGTAAGATACCAAGAAAAAAATGTTAAAAAAATTCTATCTATAAAAATTTAGAAGTTATAATAGTATATTATAATACTAGTTTATAAGCAAGCCTTTAAAACACGCACGACGGGTTTAAGAGCACGACGCATCAGCGTGCATGAAATAGTATATTACATAACGAGCACGGAAAGTGATAAATAACGCACAAGCGGGAAAGTTGCGCACGAGGCGTTAGCCGAGTGCAGGCAATCCCGCGAGTGCGTTAGACACTTTCCTGCAAGTTTTGTACAGCATTTTTCCTACGACCATAAATATTTTTTTCCTTACGAACATATTTCTTTTTCTATAACGATTTATTTTTTATAATGGATACAAAAATACGTTGAATAACGATTTATTTTCTATAATGTAAACAAAAAAAAATACGTTGAATGAAAAAATACATTCAAGTGTGAATTGTGCGTTAGATTTCTAACACACAGCGCGAAAACACAGGTTTTTGACCTCGAAAGATATTGCCAATTTTCGCGCATAAAGTTTGTTTTTTTTTTAATGGAAATTACCATGTCAAAATTTTGGTGAAAAAATTGGTAGCAGCTTGTCTCCATAGTCACAAATTTTGTTTGCTCTTTGTTTTTGTCCCTAGAAATTTTGTTAAAAAATTATGGTTATGTGTTCAAATTGAGATGTTGTCAAAATTTTGACTTTTATGAATCTTGTGGGCCTGTTTGCTCTTTCAAAACGCTATAATTAAATACCTGAGGACAGACATCATTACCTAAGGTCTAAAGACAGAATTCATTGCTAATAATTTTCATAGAAGCACACCGCAAGTAAGTACAGTGTTGTGGACAAAAATGCTACAAAAACTTTGAAGAAAAAGGATGTATACACAGAAAAAGTTATTTAGCAAAAGATACAAGCAAGGTTTATGAAGACCGCCAATAAATTTTTTGTAATTTATTGAAATGAGCTCAAAGATGCACAAGACACTGTTCTTTCCGAGGTTCTTTCTTATTGATGTTTATTTTGTATTCTTGTAAATTTCTTGCTAAAAATTAAAAATGTTTAGCAAACCTGCATTACAAATTGCGTCTACATTTTAACGGGCCCTTTTTCTAACTTCTTGCTTGCAAACTATTCGTTTCCAAATTACTAAAAACTGTTAGCGGCACCGAATTCGTTCTTTTTTTGGTGTTTCGTCTCTAAACTTTCTTAGACGATTTTTTGTGTTGACGTTTAATGACATTGTTTTCAAATTAATTCAAAAAACCGGAACTGCCAACTTCTTTATTAAAATTACCATGAATGAATTTCATAGTGGTGCCTAGTTTAAGACTGTTTGGCATTTCCATTTAAAAAAAAACAGACTTTATGTAATTGTGCGTTATGATATAGTTTCGTATATGGTCGTAGGAAAAAAAGTATTAAAAAATATTTAAAAAATTATATCAATAAAAATTTCGTAGTTATGAGAGTTTGAATTTTGCACTTTGACTATTTATTTCTGTTTGAAAAATAATTTTCAATTTTTTTTGCCACAGGCTATTAGAGGAGGAAACAAAAAAGCTGTATCCTAAATTGCACAAATATGCAAAAAAAAAAAATTAGAAATAGACGTAACAAAAAATGTGCATAGTTGCATATTTGATAGAATGATGTATTAGAACCAGTTTTTATCAGAAAAACTCAATTTGTTGATAAAAAAAATGCATTTCTTAGCTCTACGTTAGAAGATGGAAATGATATTTTAGTAAGAGGAATAAATCTACAAAAATATTTAGTAGAAGCCAAAAAAATGACGAGTTCACTGCACCAAGAAGATCCTAAAATCGAATATCTGCTGTATTTCTTTTCCTCAAGCCTTGTTACCAATTAGAGTCATGTTTTATGGTCAATTACGCCCCAATTAATCGAATAGTGTGATCTGCAAACGTTAGATTTGAGTGGATTGTCGTGTCCAGAGGTGGTGTGGAGTGATGGACAAGGGTCAAGTATAGCTTGAGCATAATCGTCCCGTCACATAATTAATAATTGAAACAATGTCGAAATATCGTCGACGAAGCGCCTTCAGATATTTGCATGATAAAACGTCGTTAAACATTTCATATTTCAGCCCTTTTGTAATTTAGCGAGGAGCTCATTGTGGCGCAGTCGACCGACTAGTGCATAACGAACGATAAAACAGAAAGGACGTGTGTTACACTGGCGACAGTTGTAAAACGGAGCACTTGGAATTGAAACCGAGTGAAGAATGCATCATTTGTCACCCAAGAGCGTTTTCCTCGAAAGAAAGCTTCATAATAATTAGAAATTCGGAAAGTGGGAGATTTCAGAGGTAGAGGAAACTTCGTTAACCGCTTTGTTACTTTCCCTTGGCCTTTCGAATCGATCACCGGCCACCGACTATCTGTCTAAATCCGAACTGAATTTCCGCAGATAATTGATGTCTGGTCAACGAGGAATTCAACATGCCCCCAAAAATACATGTAAAAGCTCAAGGGTGGCAAAGTGGCCATTCTTGTTATCTTACAATCTCTTGATACATTTTATTGGCGTGTCAATCACCCGAAACGGCCAGTTTCCGGGCCCGGAGACACTGCGAATCACGTCTCTTAAATGATTTATTTTCACACGCCGGAATCTGATCGATAAAAGAACATTTGTGAAATTTTACCCATTTTTTGCCTGATTTAATTCAGTTTGTTGAGGAGTTTGGTGCATTTTTCGAATAATTCACCCGGAACGGAGCACCGAGTCTCATCTAATTTTCTCAAGCATAGCTTTAAAGTTACTTACCGGAGAAAATTTCCCATGTATTAAATTAGTTTGAAGTGATGAACTTTGTTAGTTTTTCTTGGAATAAAAAGGTGAAACTTTTCCTTAATTAGTCGGCCGTGTTGGCGGTGACCAATGCAGTTGTTCGTTCATTAATGCTTCAAGAAACTAGATCTTGGCCCCAAACAAGCTCTTAATTAGTTCGGGGCTTAACATGTCGGCCGCAGAGACAAGAAATTCGGGTCAGGTCGCAACTTTTCATCCAAATAACAGCGCCCAATCTTAATCCGAATTAAATCGAGACGATTTCGCGCGTTTTCGATCGATTTTATTGTGTTTACGAAAACGACCAGAATCGGACACGAAGACGGTTTTATTCCCGGATTAAGTTTTCACATTAGTGAAGTACTTTATTTTTTATGCTTTGAATATTTCTCCCGAGATGACACCCTTTTTGTCCTTATTGTTGCGACCTTTGGATATATATTTTTTCTCCAATTTATATTTATAGCGATGGATATGCGGAGGGCACAAGGAGCATATTTTCCTTCAGATATTTTACCATTTCCGCGGAGGAAGACAGTCCAATATAGAGTTTCCAAAATTTAAGACTATGAACTCGTGTTTCAGCGACTCGCATTTTTTACCGAATTTCATTTATTTTAGCAAAATTGGGACAAGTGTTATTCATGTCAGGCACACCCCGGCATTTATCATTTTAATTCCACGAGGAAATAGGTCACCACTGAAAATTGCATTTTTCGAAATTTGAACTAATTAAAAATTAAAACAGGACTCGGCAACAAATAATATCTTTGGTAATTACAGCTCGAGTGAAAACGTCAACACAAAAGTTTCAGTTGCAGAATTCCGACTCGGTTTAAAAGTTTATTTTCCGACTTAATTAGCGTAAACCTTGAGACGAATAATCGCTCAATGGGAAAATTTCAGGCGTGGAAAGGGCCAAATTTCATAAATAAAGATCGAAATGAGATGTTTAAAATGCAAAAAGTGATCGATTACAACCATAAAACGTCTCGGTTTATATGCAAAATGCCGAGCTCTTACATTGAAGTATTTTTCTTACAAATAGTGAAACTTTACAGTTACATTGTAGCGATATTCTCAAGCGGATTTCAAGTTTTAGAGCAAAACCGGAAAAATTGAAAGCAGGGAACACAATCCATGGCGATTTAATTTAGGTGATTTACGAGATTTAAAATTAATTAAAAAGCTGCAAATGTACCAATTTATATTTTAGAGTGTAAATTAAATCCGATATGATTTAAATATCATAAATAAAAAATTATTCGGAAATTGACCGGCGCATCCACCGATTTTGATCAATTTTAAATCAAAATTTCGATAACTACTCATTACAGAACATTTAAATTGACGGAATTGTTTTTAACTGTAGTTTTATGTCTGAGAAACCACAATTAAAAATTTCATATTTTTGACATTTTTCAAGTATTCATAAATAAGGCTCGGATTATATGCAAAATGCATATTTGCTGTTAAGAGGTATATTAACAAAATTATAAGTTTTCTATGCATATCTAATGTTTTTTGACTAAAATAAACCAATTAAAAAATGCATATTTTGCATATTTTGGCAACTTCGTGCATATTTTAGGAAATATTGCATATTTGTGCATATTTTCTTTAAATCACAAATTTCTGATTAAAAATTAGACAGTTTAAGAAAAAAGATCCGATTACAAAATATGTTAAAGAGAAAACAACTGGAAATTCGTAAGCCGGAATCAAAAAATTAGTATCCCGCTGAATGTTTTTTTTTTGAATTCGTTTTATACAGGGTAAATATAAAGTATAGAACGAAGCGTTTTTTTTTTTAAATCATTTGCCTCTAGAAAATAATACTAAATATAAATTAAAGTAATATAAAAATGTGATCTTATTTTG
>NW_025401063.1:2488615-2493800 GCF_015345945.1 Tribolium madens
AAGTTTGGTTTTTTACTTTTTATTTTCCTGGTATGGCTATAATCCTTGAATCCTTGAATTTTAGCGAAATATTTTAAAGTGATGTGATCTGAAAAGTGGAAATTTCTTAGAAAAGGTTAATTAATAGGTTATTAAAATAGCTTGTCTGAGGCAAAACCAATTTATTTATTCTCTTTCGTTCAAGATGTCGATAGTACAAAGTCGAGAATAAAAATTTATCCCAACTTTCTTTATTGTTAAAAGTTTTGCATATCAATGCATATTTGGCATATATTGCAGCATATTTCTTAATATCCTGTGCATATTTTTGTGAAAATACGTGAGCCTTATTCATAAATCTCCCCTTATGATAATCTAATTTACTAAAAGTATTTAAAAAATAAAAGCTGATTATTTATTTATTTGTTATAATCGAAAACGGCGCGAAAAACAGTATGACGATGAGAAAGTGAGAAGAAATAAAGACAAAGTTGTGTGTTCCCCCGCAGCAAAGCCCAAGTAAACAAGAAAGAATGAAATAATAATTTATCTCCCGCATCCCTCAACTGTTATTTTTCCATCACATTCTTGATAAATTAAACTTAATTAAGGGGTAGGTGTTCACCCTCTACATTTCTGAATTTTAATGGCGAAGGGTGCGAGCATATGACAAACCACAGACGGTGTTGATCATCTCTCTCATTAATCAAGTGCGCGCCAGGATAGAAACCGCTGAAATTTTTCAGCCGAAGAAATGTTAATAAACAATGAGAGATTCAATTAAGATCCGGGTGGTGTCGCTTGCAGAAGCAGCCTGAAAATGCGTGGTTTTGGGGTGCATTACATCGACAGCCCTAATCGAAAAATGTATTTGAGTTTTCTAGTCCGCAACTGCTCAAAGATGCAAATGACGCGATTCCCTCGACCATAAAATAATGAAAAAAAAAGCCTGATAAACGTTAGAATTGAGCGAATTTAATTTTTCCACGAGAGATATTTCAGTTATCGCAGCGAGATACACACAGCGAAAATATTAAATTTAATTGGAAATTAAAATGAATTTCTCTACCTAGGAAAACGCAACTGTCTGGCTCATTCTTATTCTGTTTTCAGGACACAATCGCCCTAATTATAACGAAATTAGTTTATTCGAGCTTCGCTGGGACGTAATTGATACGAAATTTAGTGCGTGATCTTGAATAAATTTGAAACTTGAGCTTCAAGTGTCAAGAGTGGATTTTCATCTTTCTTGTATCGACGAAATAATTACGATAGTTTCAAATATACGGTTCTAATCCAAACTTTCCGCTTCTAAATCCGCTCCTCTATTTATTTAACGAGCACTAGCGCTCCCGTGTTAAATTTATAATCGTCACTAATCCTTTCAATAAATTCCGGTTCTAATAAGCACAGGTGTTCCAACTATTCACTTCACAATTTGCTGTAATAGAACACTGTGAAAAGTAAAGTTTTCCGAATATTTTTCCTTCTGTCAGATGCCAAGCAAGAGAACATGCAGGAAGCATGATTGCTTGAGCACGCATATCAGATAGCTAAGCTATTTCTGATCCAGAATTGAAAACTTTTGTATTCTTTCCTGGTAGCTCGCATATTGAATACGACGGAAGGACTTCTTAACCTTTCAGCCTTGCGAACTTTAAAACTCGATCTTTCAATATGTTGATCAGGGAAGGAGGCTCCTTTTACTAACTTATATTATTACACAGACACAGTCGCTAGAAAAATGCAAAGGGGAATTCGAGACGTTCCGAGAGGACGAATTGGGTTTAATAGCGACCTCCGGAATCCAGATTTTCCTAAGTAAACCGATTTTTGAAGAAACTTTGTATACAAAAAGATTTTTATTTTTTTTTAAGTTCTTTGCCTGTTAACATACACTACTTTCCTAGTAGTTTTAATCATTTTACACACAAACAGACAAAGATAAGAATAATTTTTAAACAAACAAACAGTCAGTACTCAAAAACGTTTTGTTTTCTTAGATAAGTAGCAATAAAAAAAGTTCTAGAAGAAAAATAATAATGTTTCTATGAACATTATTGTGGCATTTTTAGACAGAAAATTTTATTTAGAAACATTTTCTACTACAAGCATAGTTTTAGCATTTTTAGTCAGAGAATTTTTTTTTTTTTGCTTGTAGAAAAATAAACTTTTTCATAACTAAACCGATTTTAATAAATATATTAATAAAAATCAAAGATTTGCTAGCTTTTAGAAGGTGTGATTTGTAATGCACAAAATTACTTATTTTTTTTTTAACTATATTGGTTTTAAAACAAAAAATGAACAAAATCAGTTTTTAAAATTTTACCAAAAAATTGTGATTTCTTCCAAATGAAAAATTTGACCTCAAAACAAGGTAGTAAACTAAACTTTGAACAATTTCTTAATTTAGAAATTAAATTAAAAATATAATTATACAACAAAACAATTTTGTTTACATTGTTCAGTATTGGCTTTCAAATTAACCAAAATTTTTGCCATATATTTTATTTAGACGACTTATTAAAACATTTTCTTTCTAATTCTTATGCAATTTGGACCTAAAAATATAAAAATGCAAAAATTTGGCAGTGTGTCTCCAGATAGGAGAAACGACTTTTATACAGGATAAAATATTTTCGATTTGAATTTTTATTTTTTGAGGTTTAGCCCTGCTTGTTCCAAATGCTGCAAGAATATTGTATTAAAAAATTTTCAATTTTGCTATATTTGCTAGTTCTCTTTTTTTTCTTTGATTGTCAACTTTTCTTAAAAACGCAGCCAAATAAGTCAAAAAAGTTGAAATTGTTAACCCTAAACTCCTATTTTTATTTAATACTCAGCATCATCTAATTAATCTAATCAGTTTTTGTTAGTTTTTTATTTTTATAAACAAGAGAGCATTTGAAGTGATTTAAGGAGAAAGAACTAATAGTTTTGTTACTACCCGTGCAAAGATCTGTTTGGTAACATTTCAAAAAATAGTTTGAAGTAACTCAAAAATTTTAAAAGTATCAAAAATAGTCCACCAAATTTAAATCAATATCTCTGAAACTACTTTTTTCAGAATATGTTAATTGGTGGAATAATTTTACGTCTATGAAATACAATTCAAAAATTGTTGCAAACCAACAAAATCAAGCTTTTTTTTGATTTTTTGATGTTTATTTTTAAAATATATAATATAAAATCATTTCTTCATAAAATTTTGAGACAATTGGCATGCATTATTATTACTAAACATATAAAAATCTGTTTGTTAACCCTGGAAAAACATAGTTTAATCAAAAAATTAAAAACAAAAATTATTAAAAATTAGCCCGGCGCATCCACCAATTTGTAACCAAACTAAATAAATATCTAGAAAATTAGTTTTTGTGCAGCATTTTAATTGGTGGAATTGTTTTTATCGTAAAGTCTTACGACTGAAAAACCATAATTAAAATTTTATCAAATTTTCTTTAGAAAATTTTAGCCAATAAATTTTTTTACATTTTTGAGATTCATCCAATCAATTTCACAAATTTGAAATTTTGATTGACATTTTTTTAATTATTTATAATAAAAATATTGTTTTTGTTAATTTTATTTGAGAAATAGCAAATAACAATTTGGCATGCACTTGCGATATTATTATTAAGTATTTTTGAAAGTTTTTATTAATTTATTTTCAAAAGAATTTAAATTTGTATTTGATGCAATTTAAGGATAAATAACTAACATTATTATTACTAAACCTGCAAAATACTGTTTTTTAAATACTTTAAATTTTAAGAATGAACATTCGCATTCGCCAATTTCGTACCAAGTTTAAATCAATATTTTGAAAACTACTCCACATTCAGTATTTTAATAAGTGAAATCGTTTTAGAGCTTAATTTTACGTCTGAAACATCAAATGGTTTCAAAAAATTTTACAATCCCAAATTAATCAAACATTTTTGGGTTTCTTCAGGTACTCATTTCCAAAAATCATTATTTGATGCGTTTTCAAAACAAAAACGTGCACTGTTATTAATAAAAGTGCAAAAATGTATTTGTTAACACTAAAAAAAGTGAAACAAAGTAAAACAATTTGATTGAAACTGATAAATAGGAACGATGAATTAAAGTGGTATTTAAACAGTAAATGATTTGCAATTTAGATAAATTGAATGTTTTAAGTGTTTGCTGTTGTAACTGAGTCTAAATTGTATCAGAAACGATTAAACCAAAAATAATAGAAAATTAGCCCGGCGCATCCACCAATTTTCAACCAAACTCAAAAATCACATTTTCAAATTGTTACAAACATAAGTTAAAAAAAAATATCTTTAAATTTATTAACAAAAAAATTCTTAATCTTTATTTGATGCAATTTAAGAACTAGTCACTTACATCATTATTACTGAACGTCAAAAAATCTAAAAAACAACACTAAAAAAGTAGTTTAAAATAATTCAAATATAAAAATAAAAAATTAGCCTGGCGCATGTACCAATTTGTGACCAAACTAAATTAAATTCTCATAGATTGTTGGAGCATTTTTTAAATTTTTTCAAGTGTTTATTAAAAAAATATTAAATCTTTATTTGATACAATTTAATTTGACAGGATTTGATTCATTTTAACAAATATTTTTTGAATGTTATTTGTTTCTAAAATTTTTTTAAAAAATACAAAATTAAATCAAAATTGACACTATTTTAAAAGTTTTAGCTTGTTTTTGAACAGGAAACTTACATATTTTGTATAATTTTGTGAAAAAATTTAAACAATAATTAAATTAGATCCAAATTGGTGTTATTTTGACTTATTTTAGGGGAGAAACTAAATTATCTTAACTAAATTATCTTTAAAGTTCTTAAAGCTAATGGATTTTCAAAAAATTTAGTTTGTTTATAAGCAAAATTAAGGTTTTATTTATTTAATTTGTATAAGCTCAGGGAAAAACTTCAGAATTTTTTTAATTAACTTCACTAACTAAAAAATCGATTTTTGATGTAAAACCAACTGACAATTTTATTACTAAACATGCCAAATTCTGTTAAGATTACTACAAAAAAAAGTATTTATTTAAAAAGAAATGAAATCTTTGTTATAAAAAAATACCTATTTAAATAAAAATTAACGCTATTTTCGCTTGATTTAATTCATTTTGACCCAGAATGTTATTTGTTTCTACAAATTTTGTTAAGAAACACCAAATTAAATAAAAATTGAC
>NW_025401063.1:2494155-2513552 GCF_015345945.1 Tribolium madens
ATTTTGTTAAAAATATTACAAAAAAAGTAGTTCGGAGTGATTCAAAAACTAAAAAAATTGTCCGGCGCATCCACCAATTTTCAACCAAACTTGGATAATATCTCGAAAACTACTTTTTATGAAACATTTTAATTTGTGGAATTGTTTTTAACAATTTACTTCTGAAAAAGTACATTTTTTCAGAAAATAACCAAAAATGCAAAAATCTGATAGTAGTTTGAAAAAACTTGCTCAAAACTGATGCTAATCAGCGCGTTGTTTGGCAGTAACAGATTTACAATTAGGTAAATGTGTGTATTAAGTGTCGTTGTTGTAATTGTGCCTAAATTGTGAGTCGCGTGTGTTTTGTTTGTGCAGCATTAGGAAGCACAATGGACCTTTATGATGTAGTCTGGTTGCAGATAACGGTTGGCAGTAACGATGTCATCGCCGTATACTTGGCTATCACACATGTATACATTAAAACCACCTGCATTAGAGACATAATCCGTACCAACAGCAACCACCGCCGTAACAAAAACATTAATTAGAATGCATTCAGGCAAGCGAAATAATATTTACACGTGGCAATGTAATTAAATTATGTCCCCTGTAATATAAAACCCTAATTCTCTATAAAAATTAACGTAACGTGCTCCAAGTGATAAATTAAACAGGAGTTTCAGCGTTAATAGCCTCGTCGAGGTGACTCGAGCAAATACAAAACCGGAAATAAAATAAATGTTTGACGGTGGCAACAATTTTAATTAATTAAATTGGTCGCCTCAAGAAGCCATCAAATTTTCAACGGTGACTTTATCGAACAATGTAGCGGCTCTCTTTGGGAAATTTACGGCGAGCTGGGAAAGTGTTGAAGTTTTAGAATTGTTTCTCCCTTATTGAAAATTATAAATTTATAGATTCACGTACCACCGACGACATTCTCCATTACTTCATGGACGAAACTAGCACGAAATATTTTTTTGTCGACTCACATTCCAAATTTCGGCCCCACTATCTCGCTCTATAAATCAGCATCCGATGTAAACTTAACCTACCAGCCATAAATCTCGCGAAAAGTACGACTTTCATATATTATTCAAGCCGGAATATTAAAAGATGAAAATCTGCGTTTCTAATAAATATTAATTCGATCGAAATTGTGACACGAGTTGATGAACTCTCGATGCGCTCATTAACTCAACAATTAATAAGTCCATCAATGATAAACACGGCTCTAACAAGATATACACAAGCGATATCATTCCACTTTATGAATATTGATAGCCACGAGTATCGATCACACCGGATATTTATAACAAAAAATATTTCAAAAAATTAGCCCGGCGCATGTTTCGAAAACTACTTCTATTCAGCATTTTTTGCGTAAAAAATTAGATTTTAAAAAATGTTGCAAACAAAAGTAAAACAAGCTCCTTTTAGATTTTTCAGGTAGGTATTAATTTTCAAAAGAAATTGAAATTTATATTCGATGCACTTTAGGGACCAACACTCTACATCATTGTTACTAAACGAACAAAAATTTGCTTTTTAACACTAAAAAAAATCGTTTGAAATAATTCAAATGTCGACAATGAAAAACTATCCCGGCGCATCCACCAAATTGTGATCAAGTTAAATTAATATCTAGAAAACTAGTTTTCGTAGAGCATTTTAATTAGTGAAATTGTTTTTTGCGCGTAATTTTACGACCAAAAATACATTTCAAAATCAAAATTTGTTCGATCGTTTTTGAAATTTATTTCAAAAAAAAAAAATCTCTGTTTAGTGCAATTTAACAACAAACAACTGACAGTTTTATTAATATTGTAAAAATAACGTTCTTAGATCTAAATATCAAGATTGAAAAATAAATGGTGGAGAACTTATTATTTGTTACGAAAAAAAGTAGTTTGAAATGATTCAAACATCAAGAATAAAAAAATTGGCCTGGCACATTCATCAAATTTATATTAATATTTCGTAAACTACTTTTCAAAGCTGATGTTAATTGGTAAAGTTGTTTTTTGTGCGTAATTTTACGTTCAAAAATCACATTTTGAAATTGTTACAAACATAAGTTAAAAAAATTTTCTTTAAATTTATTAACAAAAAAATTCTTAACCTTTATTTGATGCAATTTAAGAGCTAGTCACTTACATCATTATTACTGAACGTCAAAAAATCTAAAAAAAAACACTAAAAAAGTAGTTTAAAATAATTCAAATATAAAAATAAAAAATTAGCACGGCGCATATACCAATTTGTGACCAAATTAAATTAAATTCTCATAGATTGTTGGTGCATTTTTTTATTTTTTTCAAGTGTTTATTAAAAAAATATTAAATCTTTATTTGATACAATTTAGTTTAATTGGATTTGATTCATTTTAACAAATATTTTTTTGAATGTTTTTGTTTCTCAAATTTTTTTAAAAAATACAAAATTAAATCAAAATTGACACTATTTTAAAAGTTTTAGCTTGTTTTTGAACAGGAAACTTACATATTTTGTATAATTTTGTGAAAAAATTTAAACAATAATTAAATTAGATCCAAATTGGTGTTATTTTGACTTATTTTAGGGGAGAAACTAAATTATCTTAACTAAATTATCTTTAAAGTTCTTAAAGCTAATGGATTTTCAAAAAATTTAGTTTGTTTATAAGCAAAATTAAGGTTTTATTTATTTAATTTGTATAAGCTCAGGGAAAAACTTCAGAATTTTTTTAATTAACTTCACTAACTAAAAAATCGATTTTTGATGTAAAACCAACTGACAATTTTATTACTAAACATGCCAAATTCTGTTAAGATTACTACAAAAAAAAGTATTTATTTAAAAAGAAATGAAATCTTTGTTATAAAAAAATACCTATTTAAATAAAAATTAACGCTATTTTCGCTTGATTTAATTCATTTTGACCCAGAATGTTATTTGTTTCTACAAATTTTGTTAAGAAACACCAAATTAAATAAAAATTGACNTTTTTTGGAACATTTAGGTTATTTTTAAGCAAAATTAAAGTTTTAATTATTTAAGTTGTATAAACTCACCAAAAAATTTGAGAATTTTTTAATTAATTTTACTAACTAATTACTGACATTTTTATTACTGAACATGCAAAATTTTGTTAAAATTACTACAAAAAAAAGTAGTTCGGAGTGATTCAAATGTCAAAAACTAAAAAAATTGTCCGGCGCATCCACCAATTTTAAACTAAATTTAAATCAGTTTCTAGCGAGTAATGTCATACCAAAAAACACATTGTTTTTACTTTATTCGTTTAATCATCTCCAAATATTTATAACAATCAAGGAAAAAAATTGCAGCATTAGTGTGTTCAACAATTCAAGATTATCTGAAATGAGGTTAGATCTGAAAACGCTGATAAAAAGACAGAGAGTTATGACGCTGCAAAGTCAAGAAACTTGAAAACGAGACGCAGCACTTCCATGTCTTAGATTACAATGATTAGTAATCGGTTTTCGAGCAATAAAACAACAACTTTCGTCGAAATTTAATACATTTCCAATATGGCATGTTTGGAAATCATTAACCTTCGATTTTGTTGCTTGCAAAAATTCGTTCTTTGACGAGATTTGACACTGCGAAAATTGCGTGATTGCTGGCCATTACACACCTAGCTTGTAATCAAATTTAAATAAATAGATAGTTTGAGAGACAAAAATGTTGGAAAATTTTGGGATATAAGTTGGGTCAAATTCATAATTGTCATTGTGATAAATTATGGTTCAAAGTGCGCGACAACTTTTTCTCGTAAAAACGGGTTGACAGTGACTTTAATTCTCCCTCTTTGAGTCGAGTAAAATTCTGATCGAATTTTGGTTTCAGGTCCAGCGCTGAAAAAATCCAATTAGTTCTAGCGCTTTGGGTTTCATAACTAAACAGGCCTTAAGAAATCGAACGCAACATCGAGGCAAAAAAGATAATTAAATTTCGTTAACAAAGTTACATTTTTTCAGTCGTCTGGTAAAAGCTTTTCGTCCGAAAAAATTGTTGCAAATTAGAAAAATTTCGGGGCATTGTGAGAAACATGACAAGGCGTCGCAACTAATTGACACTAAATTCAAAAATTGACGAGTGTTAGTCGGAAATTAATCCAATCAACACTCGAAGAGTTGGAGTTTTCAGCGCTTTTCTCTCATTAAACTCTTAATTATTCACAAAACAAAAAGTAAATGCGGCGGATGCCGAAAACTTTTTCATTTTCGCTTATAATTAGGAGGTTAGAAAGTGAAAAGTAATTTCCATGCTTGATTTCCTCACAAATGCCTTGTTTCACGATTTACAATAATGAGACCGTTTTTGCGAATTCCACTTTATTTTAGACTTCATTAACGGTAAAAAGCCTATTTAAATTCGGATTTTTTTGCACATTAGCACCAAACTTTCAGAGAGAAATTCGAGAATTTTCAGGATAGTTTGATAGTTTCAATGCACTGCTTCGGGAAAGTACAAGCATAACAGTTTGGAAAACTGCAATGATTTTCAACTAAAAGAAGTTTCAAGCTGGCTTTTTGGAGGTAAAAGCCGCACTGACCCAGTTTTGAACTTGACTAAATTATTCAAAAACTAATTTCAGTGAGGAAATTAATTGAATTTTAAAAAAGAGTAGTTTTTTAGGCACGAAACCAATATCGACTAGTCGGTCAAACTTTCAAACTGCTGAATATTTAAACAGAAACTAAAAAAAAATAAAAAATGCTCTTGCTATGCTAATTACTAAAAGTATTATTCTAGTTACAACTTTTCTAGATATACAGGGTGCGCCAGAACTTGCGCCCCAGAGAAAAATTTCAAGTAAGATAAGATACCACGAACATGGAAAAATGTTTAAAAAATTCTATCTGTCAAAAAAATTTGACATTTATTTTTTGACATTTGACATTATTTCATATCTATTTAATGATACTGATAATCTTGTATAAGTTTTTTTACAATTATTTAGTAAACGGAAAAAATTTTTGCCAATAAAAGCCACAAATAACATTAAACACAGATACAATTCAGGTTACAGCTTCCTTGATTCCTCTTCTAATAGCTTGTAGCAAAAAATCTTGGAAAAGTATTTTTCCAACAGAAATAAATAGAGTTAAAGTGCAAAATTTAAACTCTCATAACTTCGAAATTTTTATAGATAGAATTTTTTTTTAATTTTTTCCATGTCCCTGGTATCTTACCTTACATGTCATTTTTCTCTGGGGCGCGAGTTCTGGCGCACCCTGTCTAAGGTAGTTATTAGAAATAAGATTTAAAATAAAACTTTTATTGAAAAAATGTAAAAATTTTGGTCCTAAATCTACTTTCTTGACTGTATTTTTTAACCTTGCCGACTAAAAATTACAGCATTCTATTATTTTTTTCAATTTTGTTGTCACAATTATCTAGACATTTTAGTACATTAAGAAAGATAGGAGATTATGCACTTTGACATATGTTGTATTTTTGTCTCCATATTTATCAATTTTGCCAACAATATTCTAAAATCACAGGACATTTTAATAAGAAATTTCTTTAACAATCACTTTTTTCTTATTTTCGCATTTTTTATGTAAAAAAAACAAAGGCAGAAAATAAAAACATGGACAATTCTTACATCTTTTTGTCTTTAGATTTATGTTGCCAACTTAATGTTTAATGTCAAACTCGCAAACTATTTCAATTGAAATTTTTATTATACTTATATTAGGTTTTCTTGCAACTCTGAAACCTTTTGTTTCAAATCTTTCAATGTTATCAAGTTTATTTTAAAACCGCAAAGACAGAAAATAAAAACTTTAATAATTTTTATATTTTATACATTTTTTTTCTACATTTAATAATGTGGCCAATTTAATTTCAAAATCTCAGGGTACTTTTACTGAAAATTTGATTTTATTACGTTTTTATGAAATGCTGTAGTTTTTTATTTTAAATGTTTCAATGTTGCTACCTATATTTTAAAATTGCAAGCTGTTTTAGTAGTTAAATTTTATTAATAATAAGTTTTCTTATTTTTGTAACTTTGTCAATTTGTCAATTTTGCCAACAACATTCTAAAATCACAGGCCACTTTAATAAGAAATTTTATTAACAATCACTTTTTTCTGATTTTCGCATTTTTTATGTAAAAAAACAAAGGTAGAAAATAAAAACCTTAACAAGTCTTATATCTCTTATATCCTTTTCTCTTTAGATATATCAATGTTGCCAACTTAATGTCAAATGTCAGAATCACAAACTATTTCAATTGAAAATTTTATTATATTTATGCTAGGTTTTCTTGAAACTCTGAATGAAACCTTTTGTTTCAAATCTTTGAATGTTATCAATTTTATTTTAAAACCGCAAAAACAGAAAATAAAACATTTATAGTTCTTATATCTTACACATTTTTTCTCTACATTTAATAATGTTGTCAATTTAATTTAAAAATTGCAGGGTACTTTCACTAAAAATTTGATTATAAATATTACGTTCTTGTGAAACGCTGCAATTTCTTGTTTCCAATGTTTCAATATTGCCAGCAATATTTTAAAATTACAAGCTACTTTAGTAGATAAATTTTATCAACATTTAAGTTTTCTTATTTTTGCTATATGTGTCAATTTTGCCAACAATATTCTAAAATTAATAAGAAATTTCTTTAACAATCACTTTTTCTTATCTTCGCATATTTTTATGTAAAAAACAATTCATATTTCTTTTTGTCAATGTTGCCAACTTAATGTTAAACGTCAAAGTCGCAAACTGTTTTAATTGAAAATTTTATTATATTTATATTAGGTTTCTTAAAACTTTAAAACGTTTTGTTTCAAATCTTTCAATGTTATCAACTTTATTTTAAAACCGCAAAGACAAAAAATAAGACCTTTGATAAAATTATTATATTTTATACCTTGTTTTTCTACATTTATTAATGTTGCCAATTTAATTTAAAAATCTCAGGGTACCTTAACTAAAAATTTAATTATTTTACGTTTTTAAACGCTGTAATATGTTGTTTTAAATGTGTCAATGTTGCCAACTATTTTATTAACAATTAAGTTTCTATTTATTTATGCAACATTTTGTCACCACAGTTACCCATACTCTTCAATGTGGAAATAAAGACAAAAGTTATAAATTTTGACACTTCTTATACCTTTCTTGCTTAGATTGCCAATGTTGCCAACTCAATTTTAAAATTGCCGGTTACTTTAACCACAAATTTAATTAAAAACTACGCTTTCTTGAAAATTTTTTATTGTTGCCAACTTAATTTTATTTTGCAATTGCAGCAACAACAGGAACTTTACGTTTTATTAGCTGACCTGTTGAGATGTAAAAAGGTTTCCAAAATCAAAAACATTTTGTAAAATATTAAGATTTTTTGTTTTTCTAAAATATTTTTGTAAAAAAAACAACAATCTATCAATTGTCAATGATTATTTAATTGGTAACAATAATTATTTTTGGCCATTTGCAAAAAGTTTGTAAAAAACGCGTCTGGTACAAGAATTTGTTAATGGATGATGTTGGTAAGTGGTGATAAGCGTAGGTGGCGAATCGCCAATTAAAATTTCTTGCATTACCGGAAGTACATCCTGAATATTTCATGCGAAAAACGTCCAAGTTGTGGGAAATTTTCGCAAGTGCCCTATCCCATTTATCCCCCGAATTAATAATTCACGTTGGTAGTCGTCTCAAACCCCAAATTCGGAAAGTTATTATTCCCTCCCCCAATTAGCCTTTCTTTCATTTCCGCTGCGAAAAATCACCGACTTACCGTCCTTGCCGGCATTAGCATAATCCGCCCCGCAAACAAGCAACACACACAACTTGGCAAGAAAGAGCATCATTGCGGCCACCATCACGGAAGTTACTTTACAATCACTGAATCACACACTCACTCAAGTCATAACCGGAAATCGCATCCGGGGCCCGGAGCCAGCACTCGACTTAACTACCAAAACATTTACTTTGCGAACTCGGCTTAGACCCGGCCTCCCCTACCAAGAAATCGCTACCGGAAAAATCGTGCGAACTAATTTATTATCGATCTCTTGGCCAACTCTGATGACGCTTTCGTCATAGCACCCTTGATACTGGCGCTTCTCAGGTCTCGCCCCCACTAGCGTCCGAAGCGTCGCGCATGCTTTTATCATCTCTTATCCATACCTGTGGTACAATGGGATTTACTTGTAGCCCAGGAGTTATCATATTTGGGAAAAAACGGACTTTGCTGCGGAAAAATCGATGGCCAATAAAGGCCGTGGGAGATTAGTTTGATTCTATTGCGATTACGCACTGATGACGGTGTGACGTTTATTTTGCATAATTGGCCGGACTAAATTGAAAACGAGCCGATTTCGGTATTGCTTTTAAATAATTGAGCTAGGACGGGCATGGCGAAAGGTTTGGGCTAATGTGCGATTTAAGACGGATTTAATTCAACAAAACTGGACAACTAGGTCAACTATTTATAGGCCAGGCGATAAATAAACACCAAAAGGTTATCTGAAACTTGCTGTTTTCGACATTTTTACATCTAATAAAAATAAAAAAATCTCGTTATAAAAAGACTTTAAATATAAATATAAAAATATGAAACAAGTCATAATAGCGTAAAAATATTAAATTTCACTAGAAAACAAAATTAGAAATGTTTTTATTACGATTTTTTGGTGTTGAATACATAGGTAAAAAGTAAAGCTTTTTCATTGCTTACTTTTGTTGACTTTAAAAATTAAAGCAAATTTTAGACAAAGTTAAAAAAAATTAAACAAAGTGTATCTTTAATTAATCAATTAATTAATTAAATTTTTAATCACAGTAAAGTTGACAACAAGAAAAATATAGAGACGTTTACCTGCTTCATTACAGTATTTAACGTTGCCAACATTAATTTAGGAGACTTAAATTGTATTATTGGTAATTTTTAATTTCCCGGCGCTTTCACCATTTTTTTAGTAATAAAAAATTGTTATTTACTTGTTTTTTTTATTTTACTTGAAGCCACTAATTCTTCCAATTTAAATATTGTTTAAAAATAAAGTTAAATATTAAAAAAATGCTGGATTTGACTACAATATTTTTTATTCGTTTTAAGTATTTTGAAAGACAAGTAATAAGCAATACCAATTTGACGGAAGTCATTAATCATTATGATAGCCGTACAGTAGCGTGCAAATGTTTCGGGTCAATAAGTAAAAGTTGTTTTATTTTTATTGAAGAAACATTAAGTTGGTGCTGTCAAAGTAAAAATGAAAATAGAATTTTTTTGTTGTATATCTTTAAGTTGTACTGGCACTCTTTGTTTAACAATACTTTTATAACGAATAATTTTAAATGATTGAAACCTTAGTTATTAAGTTGGCAACAAATTTGAAATGTTAGTTAGACAACCTTGACTCCACACGTTACAATTTTAAAGCAGTTAATTTTTTTTGAAATGCGTATACTGTTTTTTGTTGTAACTTAAAATATTAAAATATTTTAGTATTAAAAGTTAAGATTAAGAGTAATTCAATGTTGCTAAAAAAAAAAAAATTGGTTTTGCGGCGCATCCACCATTTTTCCACTTTTTGATAAAGTTAAAATACAAGATTCATTTTTTTAATTTAATTAAATATAACGTAGATAGTTGTAATTCTTAGATTATAACCTTCGTGAGAAAAATGTTTTTATAGTGGGATGTCATTTAAAATAATAAAATTTTTTGTAGAACTCAAAAACAAAACAAAAATTCGAAAAATTTTATTTTTAATAAAACATCACATTTTTATAGTGCTTTATCATTCATCAATTAGTTTTTTCCAAAAAATAAATAGTTTATGCAAAAAACGTTTGGTTATATACTTTTTATTCACTTGGTGTATTGATGAAAATTCTATTTTCCCTTTTTTTCTTATAGATTAATATTTTTTAGCTATGCAACTAAAGAACACGTTTACAATTTTATTTAGTCAAAAATCTTACATTTTATGAATATTTATAATGTTATTTCAGCATTTTTCTTTCTTTTGCTTTCGCTTTATTTGCCAAGAAAACAGTACACTCCTCATCAATTAGCAACATTTTTAAAACAGAAAATGAAGGAAATTAAGCCCTGTTTTGAACAATACATTTCTCCCTGACTTAACATTACAAAAATCTGCCAATCTTTAACTCCAAACGTTAGAATTTAAAGCAATTGTAATTTTTTTGATGCATATACTGTTTTTTGTTGTAACTTAAAATATTAAAATATTTTAGTATTAAAAGTTAAGATTAAGAGTAATTCAATGTTGCTAAAAAAAAAAAATTGGTTTTGTGGCGCATCCACCATTTTTCCACTTTTTGATAAAGTTAAAATACAAGATTCATTTTTTTTACTTGCTATTGTGAAAATATTTCCTAACAGTTCTATAATAAATTGGACCAAATTTTTCCCTAAGTGTTAAAAATATTGCTAAAAAGTTAAATTCTCAGTTTTTTCTTAGCAACTAAGAAACACATTTACATTTTTTTATTAAAAATTTTTAATTTTATAAAAATTTATTGTTTTATCTTCCGTTTGTTTCGCTTTATTTGCCAAGAAAACAGCACACCCCTCATCGATTAACAACATTTAAAACAAAAGATTAGGGAAATTAATCCCTGTTTTAAACAACACATTTTTCCCTAACTAAACATTACAAAAATCTGCCAATCTTTAACTCCAAACGTTAGAATTTGAAGCAATTGTAATTTTTTATTGCGTCTACAAATTTTTTTTGTAACCTAAAATATTAAAATATTTTAGTATTAAAAGTTAAGATTAAGAATAATTCAATGTTGCTAAAAAAATTGGTTTTTTGGCGCATCCACCATTTTTTCACTCTTTGATAAAGTTAAAATAGAAGATTCATTTTTTTTACTTGCTATTGTGAAAATATTTTCTAACAGTTCTATAATAAAATGGAGCAAATTTTTCTCTAATAAGTGCTAAAAATATTGCTAAAAAGTTAAATTTTCAGTTTTTTTCTTAGCAACCAAGAAACACATTTAGGTATTATTAAAGATTTTTAATTTTATAAAAAAATATTGTTTTATTTTAAGATTATTTCCCGTTTGCTTTCGCTTTATTTGCCAAGAAAACAGCACACCCCTTATCGATTAACAACATTTAAAACAAAAGATTAAGGAAATTAATTACTGTTTTAAACAATACATTTCTCCCTGGCTAAACATTACAAAAATCTGCCAATCTTTAACTCCAAACGTTAGAATTTGAAGCAATTGTAATTTTTTTAATGCGTTTACTGATTTTTTTGTAACCTAAAAGTTAAAATTAAGAGTAATTTAATGTTGCTAAAAAAATTGTTTTTTTGGCGCATCCACCATTTTTTCACTCTTTGATAAAGTTAAAATACTTGCTTACTTGCTATTGAGAAAATATTTTCTAACAGTTCTTTAATAAATTGGAGCAAATTTTTCTCTAATAAGTGTTAGATATTGCTAAAAAGTTAAATTTTCAGTTTTTTTCTTAGCAACTAAGAAACACATTTACATTTTTTATTGAAAATTTCTAATATTGTACAAATTTATTATCTGTTTTGTTTTTCCTTTATTTGCCAAGAAAACAGCACACCCCTCATCAGATAACATTTAAAACAAAGCTTAGGGAGATTGACCCCTGTTTTGTTCAAATAAATTCCTCGCTGTCTATCGAAAAAATCTGTCAACCTGTCTGTATGAAAATGTTTGTTTTCTTTTGACAAACACGCCGCGTATTCATCCTTCCGTCGTAAGATCAAATTTACAAATAGAAATTGAATTTTGGTGCGATGTGGAGCAACAAGCTTAACAGCAGTAAATCTCCAGTTTCATATTTAGACATCTCTTCATTACCCGATCCCTTCCGAGCGCATTTATCACGGAGACAGTTACGTTATGTACCCAAAATAGCAAATTTTCACACTTGGGTCAAAAATAAGAAAGTGCCACGAGCCAATAGTTGGCCTATCGATCAGCAACCTGTGGAAGAAATGGAAATTTATTAGCTGATACCTTCTGTTCTTGATATCCGAGTCAAAAATTTCATTTTGATCGATTTTGTGCGTCAATTAAACGAGCTTTCAATTAAAGAGCGCTTTTAATAATACCGCATGGTCTAGTATACTGGAAACTACTGTAATTAAACGAATACAATTAAAATTTCCAATAATGACTCGCCAAGAATACTTGACACAATAGAGCCAGAAATGGAGCAGTCTGGCAGCTCTCGAATAAATTAAAGAAGTTTCCTGCGTTTTTAATTTCAAATTTCTGTATTAAATACACATTTACATCATCCAGTAATTAAACGTGAACTAGCGATTCGGCCACTAATCCGGGATTATCCCGGAAAGAAGACGCATTTGCATACCAGGCCTAATTAGCACCTTCGAGAGTTGACTCGATTTGGGAAAAAAACCACATGAAAATTTCAAATACCGAATTGGGAACGAATGGTCATAAATCTGGCCAACACCAAACACCCCGGGCGGTACAACGCTCGAGTTTTGATGTGCTGTGAGTTATGTGATGAACTAACTCTTGCAAGTTCCGGATTTGTTCTCTTTGCACCAGAGACTATATCATTCTATATTTTAACCGTGTTGCATAATTATGTGAAAAAATGAGATGAATTGCCCCCAAAACGCTTTTCCACCAATTGCATAAAACATTGATAACATTCGTACCTGTTTGTGGCGATAAATTGGTTTCATAAATTCACAGATGTTAATGTGCTACGAATATTACATTAACAATTATGCTTTCACAATTAATTACACTGTAACCGCGCGAAACAGGATGAGTTTGGTTGAAATTTACATAAATGAGAGCATATTTTTGTAAATAGTTTTCACATTATGTATACACAAAATAAAATATTAATTGGAAAATTAATGAATTCTCAAAAAAAGATTGTAAAATACATTGCATTCTACCATGTGAATAACAAGTATGAAACCAAACGTTTTTAATTTAAACTATTTATATTTTGGATTTTTTGATTGATGAATGATAAAGTACCATAAAAATGTGATGTTTTATTAAGAATAATTTTTTGAGTTTTACAAAATTTTTTATTTTTTTAAATGACTACCCAGTATAAAACCATTTTTCTCGTGAAGGTTTATTTTAATATAATAATTTTTTCAAAAAGTTTTTACATAAATTACAATGTTGGCAAAATAAATTGCATAACTCAAAAACAAAACAAAATTTTGTTCTCAAAATATGATTACATTTTATATATTACTTTAATTTATATTAATTATTATTGTTTGGTGGCAAATGATTTAAAAAAAAACGCCTGATTCCATACTATATATTCACCTTGTAGAGTTTTTCGATTTTTCAGTTTTTTTTTGTATCTAAAACAGTCTTTTAAGAACAAATTTTATCTCACTTTTAGCCGGTTTTTTATTAGTGGTCGTTTTTAGTTAAAATTTAAATGAACTTGTGGTTAAATTTAACACGAAGGTAAGCTGTGGGTAAATTACGATTTTTTGGTCTACAAATTAATTTTGGCTTTATTGTCTACATTGCTTATTAATGTTTGATTATAAAGAAGCACATTTTGGAAGAAATTAACTTTAAAACGTTTTTGGAAATATAATTATATAATAATAAGTAAAAACAAGAAGTTGTTAAAACTTTATATTTTATAACTCCTGTTTAATTAAAGAAATAAAACTATATGTTGTACTTATTTTATGAAAAAACCTATTCCTTTACCATTTTTGTGGAAGCACTTTTACTGTAAACTTTAAGCAAAATTGATAAAAAAATAGTATATTAAAAAACAAGTTTCATAAGACCAGTCTTGAAATACGAATTCAAGTTTAATAAATGAGTTTTATAAAACGATTTTTATATTATTTTTTGTAATTTGTCTCCTTTATGCTGTTACGTAAAAAAATCTCGAGTCTAATTGAAAATTGACAAAATTTTTTTCAGACCTGTTTTAAAACAATAGAAACTTTACTGAATTGAAAATTAACGTTTTCATAAACACTCTACAAAAAATGAACGTGCTTTATGTGGATTGGTTTCTGCAGTTTTTCCTATTTTTTTTAATTATGAATATGAAAGTGTTTTTATGGCTAATGGCCTTAATGCGTCTGTTTTTTTCATGATTCCTGTGACAGTCGAATAGCTTTCTGTGGCTTGAATATGAGCATTGTTTGATAATTTTACTATTAAAAATTTCAAATTATTTTTAAAGGAATCTTTGAGGGTTGTAAAGTTCACAATTTGATCTACCCTGTATTTAAGTGTTTTTTTTTTTTAATGAAAAAATTACATTTGAGAAAAATATTGTCTGGATTTACACATAAACGTTCCAGAGTGTTTCATAAATCGTACCTCAAAGAAAAATGCCAAATAAGTTAAGATACCAGTAATATGAAAAAAATGTTTTGTCAAAAATTTTTGAGTTTTAGTTTTTAAAATTTGACCTTTTTATGTGTATTTTACGTTGTTTTTTCTTGTATATTATGTCTTTAGGAGTAAAAGTGATAGTTTATGTGGCTAAGCTAAACGTTTATTTTTCCGAACGTAGTGAGGCAAATAATTCAGTTGAACCATATAAACTCACTTTTACACCAAATAACATATAGTATTCAGATCGAGAGTAAAAGGCAACACTACAATTAGCAAGTAAATGAACCAAACAATCATGACGCTTTGCAAATAATGACATCACAACAACGCTTATAAACAAACATCACGCGTTTAACTAGTGCAGTTAGTAGTTCAAAATGTCAAATCCTGATGATCTACAAAAAAACAACTTGGTAAACATTAATAACGTCATGGTAAAAGTAAAAACGCTTAGGCGCAAAAGAAAGTATTTACTCTATAGCTGAAAGTCATAAAAGTAGTCACTTTTATGATGTTTTCAGATAAAATTATTTTTCTAACACAAATAAATAAAGTCAAAGGGTTTGCAACTGGTAATTGTAAAGATATGGATAAAAATCCACATTTTTGCAGTCCTAGGGCACTTAGAAATGAAACAAAAATGTTTTTTACTGAAAATCATTCTTTTATCGATTTTTGTGTGTCCGGAATCACCCGGAGTGCCCCGGAATCGTTGTGATTTTTTTGAAATGGAATTTGTGTTTAGCGTGATTGTTGTAATGAATCTGAATAAAAATGTGGAGGATTTGCCCCCAATCGCGTAATGAGCGGCCTTCCATCAGTGGCGGAATAACGACGTCCTTCATTAACGGCTTAGTAGCAGCGAGCACTTACTGCATTTAATGGATTGTTATATTCCCATAACGTGATGTCGTTGAAACCATCATATGATTCAATAACGAGCACTTATTTCTCTCTATTCAGCCTTTTTTGTTTTTCTCGTCGAAATGAAATAGCTCAATTTCCTCTCAGCACTGCAAACTCCCGTTTTTCCTTTTGTTTATCTTAATATTTCAGATTAAGCTGTCAATAGCCGCATCTGGAAGCTTGTCGAAGTTGTCGATAAGAATAAGGGAGAACGAACTCGAACTCAAACTCTCCCCATTTTAATAGACTCTTAATTAGGGCTCCTTTGATGAAACATTTATTTAGGCCGCGATTCTTGCAATTCTTTGTGTATGTGAGAGCGGTTTTAAATGAAATACAGTAAAACCTCCATTAGCGGACACCTCTTGATAACGAACATTTTTGAAGAAACGTAACTAATACATAGAAATATAATGTAAAAAATCCTCTCTACAACGGACCCTCTGATTAGGGGACGCGGACAGTGAAATTTGCCCCAATTATCATAATGTCATATAAATTTACCTCCTACAACGGACAACCGACAGAGCGGTTTACTCTAAAACAAGTAATATAAGATTCAATGATTAAATTAATGAATTGCAGAATACAGAATAAAAGAAAAACTTGTTAGTTAAAGTAACAAACTTCTAAAACGTATTAAAAATAACTTTTGGTTTAAACAAACAAACAAAAATTAACAATGTTTTCAAATAAAAATGTTTTTTTCTATTTTTTTGTAATGCTTTTATAGTCCATAAAATGTAAAAAGATGAATGCTTCGTCCATCAACAGCAGACCTATTGTATCAGAGTAAATTTTTTCAAATTTAGCTAATAAATTATAATGCATGTTTTGCATAGAGATCTGTTACGCAGTACTTACTTTTACTTTGACGAGTACAAAACACCAAATTTAGATTAAAACAATAATTTCACGTAATTTTCAACGTAACATATTTTAAACAGTGTGACTTACACTCCCTTTGATTACAATTTTTTATTGGTAGGTAACCACGTAAATGTGAAGCATTAATCAAGTTATATTTTAAGAACTATAAGGTCAGAATAATTTTGTTTTTGTTATTTTGTTATTTTGAATAAAAGGCGTTTCAATTTTTTTATAATTTTGCTCACCTCCCATTAAGGGATACCTCTTCACAACGGACAATTAAAGATTCCCCATCGGTGTCCGTTGTTGAGAGGTTTTACTGTATTTAAGTTTAAGTTTGTATGGATAATTAGTACATGTAGAAAGTATACTAAGTTTGACATGTGCAAAAGTACGTTGTACAGTATGATGAAAAAAAGACGCCCGTTATAAGTGATCTTTTATTAAAGACGAATTCGAAGACCAAAATTGGATTTGTGCTCTTATCAGTAAGATATAGACTTTCCTTTTTAGAAAAGAGAAATCTATATAATTAACAGTTTTAAAATAATTTCATTGTTAAAGTCTAGATTTTGATACAGTTGACGGTGTCCTTAAAAAAAATGTGTAAAAAGTCTATTGAAATAAACTTTATTGAAGATATTAGGATACCATTTCTTGGCTCCAAAGAAAATTTATCAATGTTGCAACATTGCAAATATCCTAGGATACAGAAAATGTCCAAGTAATATTCAATTATTGGAAACGGTAGCAACAAAAAAATCAATTTTCAATGTTGTTTGTTCTGTGAAATTTGAACGATTAAAGTCAAAAAGGTCTCCTAGATACGAAAAATACCTGAGTGAAATAGTTTTTTAGTAAAAGAAAATTGTGCAATATTGCCGCTTTGTGCTGTTAGACAAACTGTTTAAATTTTAAAAAGAATCTATTTAGACTATTTTTGGAATGATGGTCACAATGTTTCAATAAAAAAAGACGCGCCTGTTTCAATCGTGGGCGCCTTTTTTTCATCACCCTGTATTTATAGCACGAATAAAGTATTATTATTATTATTATTATTATTAAGGCTCGGATTATATGCAAAATGCATATTTGTCATTAAGAGGTATATCAACAAAATTGTAAGTTTTCTATGCATATCTAATGTTTTTTGATTAAAATAAGCCCATTAAAAAATGCATATTTTGCATATTTTATCAACTTGGTGCATATTTTTGGAAATATTGCATATTTGTGCATATTTTCTTCAAATCACTAATTTTAGATTAAAAATTTCAGTTCAAGTTAAAAATTGGACAGTTTAAGAAAAATAATCCGATTACAAAATATTTTAATGAGAAAACAACCGGTAATTCGTAAGCCAAACTCAAAAAATTAGTACCTTGTGTTTCCTTTTTAAATTCGTTTTATACTGGGTGAATATAAAATATTGAACCAAACGGTTTTTTTAAATCATTTGTTTCCAAAAAATAATAATTAATATAAATTAAAGTAATAAAAAAATGATTTTTTAATAACAAAATTTTGTTTTGTTTTTGAGTTATTCGATTTTTGTTGTCTAAATTGCGATATAAGTACATATGTAAAAAAATAATTTAATATAAAGTAGATAGTTGTAATCCCTTAGATCTGGACTTCATGAGAAAAATGTTTTTTTGGTGGGTTACCATTTAAAAAAATTAATATTTTTGTAGAACTCAAAAACAAAAAAAATTGAAAAATATTACTTTTAATAAAACATCACATTTCTATAGAACTGTATAATTCATCAATTAGTTTTTTCAAAAAATAAATACTTTAAGCAAAAAACGTGATGTGATCTGAAAAGTACAGATTTTTTAGAAAGGGTTAATTACTAGGTTATTAAAATGGCTTGTCTCACGCCAAACCAATTTATTTATTCTTTCATTTATCGTGTGCAGTTCAAGATGACGAAAATACAAAGTTTAGTGTATTCGAGGATAAAAATTTATCCCAACTTTGATTTTTTTAATGTTAAAAATTTTGCATATCGATACATGTTTGGCATATATTGGAGCATATTTTTGTGAAAATACGTGCATATATATGCGCATATTTTACGAATTTTTTGTGCATATAATCCGAGCCTTAATTATTATTATAATAGACACTTAATTAGGGCCCCTTTGATGAAACATTTATTTAGGCCGCGATTCTTGCAATTCTTTGTGAATGTGAGAGCGGTTTTAAATGAAATATTACATTAGCGCGGCGCACTTACAACTTTGTCGAGTTTGGCCCCGGCCCAGGTACATAAATATGAAGTTTGTAAAGTGATTCGCGCACCGCAGCGCCGACCTGAAAGAAACAACGCCGCAAAGTAATTCTAATGTAATTTGTTCGTACTCGGAATTATTTTCGTAATTTATCCGAAATTAAATTGCGGCCGTTTTTTCGCTGCGGTAATTTGCATAAGCTGAGGAATAAATCCGGCGGTCCGTCGGTGCATTACAAATAAAATATGACCCGGAGTTGAGAGGCAATGTTGGTTCAGTAACAACAACAAAAGCGTTCGAGCTGTAAACAAGAAACCGTTGTTTGGAGAGACTTGTTTGACAGAGTTAACAGCACAATGCACCTTCGGAGGAGGCGGACGTCGTGCGAACAGGTGTCTACGAGGAAGCACGACACCAAGATAGCAGAGTCGTGTCGAACGCAAATTGATTGGCATTCGGGAAAGGGGGAAATTGGCCGGAAAATATTTACACAATTAACACAAATTTGCTTGGTAGTCCAAGAGTTGGTGAATTATTTTGAAACTAAGAAATTGAGGATTGTTCGGTTAGTGAAGCTAATTAAGTAGACAATGAGAAAAAAAGTTTGTACTTAAAGCTTATAAAATTTCTTACATTACATTACATTTTTTTTGGACTTTCTGTATCTCACATGGTTTTTCAGATATTCGCTTGCAAACTTTAACAAAGTTAAATAATTAACTTAATTCAAACCCACGACAAATTCTCGCTAAATGGGCACACCGAAAAGCAGTATTTTCAACTGAAAATACGTGAAGAAAGGTATGACTTTCAAAACTAGTTGTACAAATAACTATTTTAATTTAAAAATGTTGCTAAATAGAGAATAAACACTAAAAATTTCTATCTTACTTCTGTCCTTCTTTCACACAACTTACATTTTGTAAGTCCCCGAGGGGGAAGTTCAAAACCAACATTAGTTTTATTTTAGGTTTCATCCCCTAGTCGCTAGCCACCCCTACTTTAAAATCTTAAATGGCACCCCCT
>NW_025401063.1:2514448-2518638 GCF_015345945.1 Tribolium madens
CGAGGGGGAAGTTCAAAACCAACATTAGTTTTATTTTAGGTTTCATCCCCTAGTCGCTAGCCACCCCTACTTTAAAATCTTAAATGGCACCCCCTACATTTTGAAACATTTTCAAATTTGCTTAGTGTAGTCCAAGAGTTAGTGAATTTTTTCAAACTGAGTTACCAATCAGCATAAATTGATCGAATTATTCAGTTAGTGAGGCTAGTTAAGTAGATAACGAGAAAAAAGGTGTGTACTTAAAGGATTATAACATTTCTTACATGACAATTCTTTTGTGTCTTTTGTATCTCAAATGGTTTTTCAGATATTCGCTTGCAAACTTTAACAAAGTTAAATAATTAACTTAATTCAAACCCACGACAAATTTTTGCTTAATTGAGCACACCGAAAAGCACCATTTTCCTTAATCTCAAGAAATTTAGACAAAAACGAAAACAGTAGAACAAAATGTTTAAAGTTGCAAGTATACAGAGTTTTCATTTCAAAAGGAGTCAGTCTCAATAATTTTTAATATTGAGTAAATTTATTTTCAAACAAAAACAGGTCGATTAAGATTGCGAGGGGGAAGTTCAAAACTAACATTAGTTCCATTTTAGGTTTCATCCCTAGTCGCTAGCCACCCCTACTTCAAAATCTTAAATGGCACCCCCTACATTTTGAAACATTTTCAAATTTGCTTCGTGTAGTCCAAAAGTTAGTGAATTTTTTCAAACTGAGTTTACCAATCGATCGAATTGTTCAGTTAGTGAGGCTAATTAAGTAGATAATGAGAAAAAAAGTTTGTACTTAAAGGATTATAACATTTCTTACATAACAATTTTTTTATGTCTTGTATCTCAAATGGTTTTTCAGATATTCGCTTGCAAACTTTAACAAAGTTAAATAATGAACTTAATTCAAACCCACGACAAATTCTCGCGAATTGGGTACACCGAGAAGCACCGTTTTCCTTAATCTCAAGAAATTTAGACAAAAACGAAAACAGTAGAACGAAATGTTTAAAGTTACAAGTATACAGAGTTCATTTCAAAAAAAGCCAGTCTCAATAACTTTTGATATTGAGTAAATGTATTTTCAAGCAAAAACAGGTCGATTAAGATCGTGGGGGGAAGTTCAAAACCAACATTAGTTACATTTTAGGTTTCATCCCCTAGTCGCTACCCACCTTTACTTCAAAATCTTAAATGGCACCCCCTACATTTTGAAATATTTTCAAATTTGCTTAGTGTAGTCCAAGAGTTATTGAATTTTTTCAAACTGAGTTTACCAATCAGCATAAATTGATCGAATTATTCAGTTAGTGAGGCTAATTAAGTAGATAATGAGAAAAAAAAGTTTGTACTAAAAGGATTATAACATTTCTTACATGACAATTTTTTTGTGTCTTTTGGGTCTCAAATGGTTTTTCAGATATTCGCTTGCAAACTTTAACAAAATTAAATAATTAACTTAATTCAAACTCACGACAAATTCTCGCTAAATGGGCACACCGAAAAGCAGTATTTTCAACTGAAAATACGTGAAGAAAAGTATGTCTTTCAAAACTAGTTGTACAAATAACTATTTTAATTTAAAAATGTTGCTAAATAAAGAATAAACACTAAAAATTTCTATCTTACTTCTGTCCTTCTTTCACACAACTTTCATTTTGTAACAATAATCTAAATATAATTATTAACAAGGTGATTTTATTAGTTGTGCAAATATTTAAGTGGTGATAGTAGCGGACAAAAGAAGCTGCCGAACAAATTTGGAGCGCAGTGTTAAACTTCACCAAAAAAAAATGTAAACAAATTAATGTAATCTCTGAAGTTATTTTTTTCAAAATCTTTTACACTGTTTATAAAAACTTGAGTTAAAATAAGCAAACACAGCCAGAAAAAAGAATCCTCATATTAAAAAAAACTAATAAAAGACAAAATGTTGCATCAAATTTTTCGGTCGAATTTCATTACCTTAAATGTCACCGACTATTAGCAATGGAAACTTTAGAATAAACTACACTTGAGTGCAAAAAAAAACGCAAATTGTCAAAAACAAAACTGCCAAATTTTTCAGAAAGTGTGAAAAAGGTTGTTCCCAGAAAGGTTAAAAAACTATCAAAAGAAACGTCTTATTTGGTGGTCTTGTCGTCCAGTCTCATAAAACGAAATGGAAAAACATATAGAATTATGAAATTGTGAATTGTGACAAAGACAACTTCAAAAACCTGGCATTTATTAATAGGCCAAATTACATTATAAAAAAAATCAATTTGCGGGTTTTTTTGCACTCAAATGTACGTAAAATACACAAACTTTATTTATATTGCATTTTTGACGATTATTTTGACACTAAAATGAATTTTTCGCTCTCTATGTATATCTCAAAAACTATAAATGTTTGTATAAAGCAAGTTATTTTGACTTTTTCATACCTGTACTATTACCTTTTAAAACTCCAACACAACTGTTAAAATCGCCCTGTATACGTTGAAAATTTCAGTTGTAAATTATTTACTGTTAGCCGAATGATTTCTTTGTTTGTATGCATGGCTCGCAAAGTGTTCACGCTATTTTAATACATTTATTATCTTTTTTTGGTCATGAAATAAAAAACAGCTTGCATGTAGAGCATTGCGTTTTGGTTTCCGCAGCAAAGAGCAACTTTCCGACTCCCCGATGAAGCGATTAGGGCATTTCTTGCCGCACTTTCGTGCTTACTTTATGAAATTGTCGCAAATATGATCAAAATTCGTCTAATCTCGTCGGTTAAAGTCCCTCTTCGGTTAAATAACGAAGCGAATGTGTAAATTGAGTTGGCTTTAAAAAATTCAGAACGGTCTAACAGGCATGCGAATGATGTGATTGATCACAATGTTTAATCACGACGGGGCGAATTTTGTTCGTGTGTGGTGGTGGCCAAACTCGCTCACAACGCACGCCATTCAATCTAAATTAATGTTACTTGTGCGGTATCGTGGAACAAACCCTTTAGTAATTCATATTAATTGTTCGAGGCACACTTCATCCTGTAGTATATCTCGCGAGCGCCCGGTTTCGACAACGTTATTATTTAAGGCATACAACGGCAGACTGCTTTTGTCCGAATTCCTCAACCAGAAATCCATTTCGTTATTACTATTTCCCGTTCCTCTTCCTGAAAGAGATGATTTATTTCCAACGGGATCTTCCGATTGTCCAAAGACGCTTTTTCAGTCTTAAGTATGCACGCGAGCGAGACCTGCACGACTTATTCAACCAAAACCATTCACAGACGAAATACATATGGATGACTGATTACCATACCTAAGTGATTTATTAACGCAAACTTTCAAGCCGCGACTCGCGACGACTTTTCAGATTTTCAATAAGTGTATAAACGCAAAACTTATCAAATTAATCGTCTTTAAAGCAATACACATAATATAAAAAGTTTGTTTTTAGATTTTCTGTACATATGTTGCTATAACTTGTAGAACTTCTAATAGTTTGGCCGTAGTCGTCGTTCAAAAAGTCAAAATTGTCAAAATTGGGAAACTTAAACGCGTTTTTTTACGAAACTATAAGACTTAGAGCTTAAAGCTAAAAACCATTAGAATTAGCTTGAAATTATCTATCTAATGGCGCAAACCGGAAGTCGCTCCGGGTTATGGYTCCGGGTACAGAGCCATTTTTAATTTTATTAAAAAAATAATATCTCAAAAACTATGAGTCTTAGGTCAACAGGGTTTATACAGGCGTGTTCTCCGGTTAATTTTACATATAGTGCTAGTTTTTCATAAGAATAAAAAAAAATGATTTTTTGGTCATAATCGGATATTTCCCTAGAAATGTTAAAAACGTTATATGGAAGAATTTTAAGGTTAAATTTTTTTTGATTTTTGTCGAGATTTTGGTCGATTTTTGGAAATTTGGTCTATTGCCAATAACTCCGGACTTATTGGTAATAACCTCTTATATTTGGTACCGTTGGAAAGAGAATTTAATTTTCTATCATATAAAAAAAAGATCAAAACAATATATTTTGTTTTATAGTACAAATATTTAATATTTGACAGTAAATGTACCTATACAAAAAAAGTGTAAAGAAAATAGTACATGTTCAAAGTTTGAAAAATAATACACCACTGATAAATTTGAAAAACAATTCTTCTCTTCTCTTCTCTTCTCTTCTCTTCTCTTCTCTTCTCTTCTCTTCTCTTCTCT
>NW_025401063.1:2519390-2535735 GCF_015345945.1 Tribolium madens
TTCTCTTCTCTTCTCTTCTCTTCTCTTCTCTTCTCTTCTCTTCTCTTCTCTTCTCTTCTCTTCTCTTCTCTTCTCTTCTCTTCTCTTCTCTTCTCAAAATAATACTTTTTAGTTTAAATTCAAATATCTCAGCGACAAATTGACGTAAAGAGAACATAAAAAAAAGTAAATTAAAGTTGAATAAATAAGCTATCCGGCCTATGCATTGATTTAACTAATAATTTTTTTCAATTCCGTGGACAAGAAAAAAGATAAAAAAGAATAAAAAAATTACAATTTTTTCTCTCGCGTGTGTGCTAGGATTGCGTAATAATTAACCGTAGCTCACAAAATTTTTTGTCAAGAGATTTCAAGACAATAAACGTGAAGCTTCAAAATGGATTTTTTTTAATCTAAATACAACTATTTTTCACTGAGGTCTTTTAAAAATCATCAGATAGTATATGTATAAAAGTTTAAGTAGAATGTTTTCTCGTTTTGAAGTATTTGAGATAATAAGAAACCTTTTTTCAAGAAGTTTTTCACTGAAAAGCTTAATTCTGAATTAAATTAAAAAATGGAGAAACAAAATATAAAATAAACAATGAATTTAATCCATTTAACGTTATCTGCATCTGCCCTGATGCACCCATGTAGTTGGCACCCGTGCTTCCCAAAAGCTCCAAAAAGCAAAAAATGAAACAAGAAACTAGTGATTTTTTGCAACTGATTAGATTTTGTTTACTATTGGTAGAATGTCAAAGATTGCAAAATTTACATTACCAATAATTATGCTTATATAACTCCTGGCGAGTGTCTCTGTTCTTTTGTATTTTGCAAAAATAACTTTTGAATTTCTTAGTAATTAAAAACTATTCCAAAACAATTAAAAAAATATTATGAGGTGTTGAAAAATTAAAAAAAAATAAGAACACAACAAATAGAAAAATATAAGAAAAATACCTGAAAATCAAAAGTGCAGATTATATCACACGATAGAGCAAAGTCATGTTTACCAACATGCAGAAAAGTACCTTAATTATTAATATATTGTGAACTGACCTGACTTTCTGAAAGTTGCGCTTATACTACTCAGCCACTGTGCCCCTGGTGAGTGTCTCTGCTCTTTTGCATTTAGCAAAAACAATTTTTGTTTTAATGTTTTAATTCAATAAATTCAAACAGACTTATGGTAATTTTTTCACAATTTTATTTCTAAAATTTCTACAATGTTTTTGTACCTTTCTAAGTCTCTTGAACCCCCAAGAGTACAAATGGTTCAATTTTAAAGTTTTTAAGTTTTTTGACTTTTGTCAAAATTTTGGGTGATTTTTAGCTATTGAGAAAATTGCTGATAAAGTCAAAATTGTCCAAAATATTAATGATTCAACTGTAACTTTTTTTCTATAGCATATGTTAAAATATTTCTCTATTAACTCTTTTGAGTAGATAAAGTAGCACTTTAACCGCAAGGGTAGATAAAGTAACATTTTAACAGCAAGGGTAGATAAAATGTTTTAACTTATTTTATTCTTTAAATTTACAAATTTTATTATCCACGAGATGGAATAAAGCGTTCGATTTACACTCAAACGAGTTAATATAACATTTTATTCTTCGAATTAGACTCAACAAGGCTTAACTTTGCTTTAAATCTGACGTATTAAGAACGCGAATTGAGAAATGCCAAAAATTGTATTTTTTTTTAAATTTTATATTTTCTCTTAAACTTCAAGTCCTGTTATAAAAAAAATGTTGTATTTTGCACGACGGTAAAGATTGATTTTCTACTCGTGAAAAATGTCGACTCGTGACTTCGTCACTCGTAGATAAACAATTTCTTTATCGTCTTGTATAATAAATAACTAAAATCACTCTTAATTCAACTCGACGTTATCAAAACTAAGTTTAAAAGCTTCTATAGACCATTTATGTTTTTCTATTGACACATTCTAAATTTTTACTTTCTTCACCTAAAACTGCCCAATGATTTCAAACTTTTATATGTTTTTGATGGAACTTTGACAGATTTCAAAATATACATAACTCTGAGTTATAGTTGACATAAATACGACATAACATTTGAATTTTTGGTGTTAAAAAAACACAAAAATGGAAAACATTTCAATTAGAATTCTAAATCTGTTTTTATTTTTTGCTTACGATTTAACACTTTTCAAGATATCGACTAGGTTAAAATTTTTTACGTAAAATTGTCCAAGGATTTTAAATTTGTTTCAATTTTTGAAGCAGCTCCAGATTTAGTTGCGAATTGTTTGACAAATTTAGCAGAAGTGAGTTTAAGTGTTCGCCAAGAGTGCCTTAAACCGGAATTCTTCACTTAACGGTTCAACCGTCGGAGTTATTAGACTAGCTGTGAGATATAGCCCGTTTAATTCACGGGATCCTATAACATAAAGCATCAGAATCCCGAACTTATTGCCATGAAATATCGCTATATCACAAGTGAAGTGCAGTCATAAAGCGCTAAATTAAACTCAAATTACCAAAAAAGTGCGTGGAAAAATCCAAAACGAATTAAAATTGTAATTAGATCAAGGAAGGGATTTTAATTTATTGAGGATGTTTAGTTACAAGTGAGTCGGCATAGTTGATGTTTTAAACATTTCCCTTAATTTCGACGAAAAACAAAACAACGTTTTTCTCGTCTTTTACGAGGGATAAGCCGGGTCGGAGTTTGATATGTTTACACAGTAAATGTAAATGCGTTTACATTGCTTAATTTCTAAATTAAAATGGGGTAGATCTTTCAATACCAAATTAGATTATTCTCATCCCGGAAAACGACGCTGCTGCCTGCTACCGACGCAATTTCGATTTTTTTATTGCAAAACTTAGGCGCATTTCCGCAGCTGCTGCAAAAACAGAGAATAAAGTGACGCTTTATTCTCTCGGAAATACAATAAATGACAATAAACTGGAATTAAATAAATTAAATTTTTTGAGTGTTTTTGAAACAAATTTATTGACTTTGATTTAGCGGAAAAATCTAAAAAACTAAACTGTTTATTTTTACCAACGTAAACAACACACAATTGGCGAGTAATTAAGCAAAATACGGAAAATATCACACTGAAAAATAATATGACATTCTGAAATGGTTAAACTCATTATAAATTAATTATTTGTGAGGTGTTCTTAATTTTCTAATAAAACCAAATTAATATTTATTACAAATTTTTCCGGCGCATCCACTATATTTTTTCGTAACATTTATTATCACTTAGCAATTAGAATCTACTTAGTTTTAGCACAGTTTAATCTGAAATTGTTTTTATTATAACCTAGCACCTAGAATTAGTGTACTTACTAGCAATTTCTAGCAATTTATAACTAAAAATTTTTAAAATTATCTTTGGTGCACAATGGTACCACAAAAGCTCCAAAAAACCGATTTGTTTTTTCGATAGTGGTAATTATGTGAATGGGAAATGATTATTGTTGGCTCTTGTAATCAAACCAATAAATTAACAAATGTGTCTAAAAAATCAAATTCAAGATTTTGGGACAACCTCAGCGAATATCAATAAAAAACTGTCTTATTTCAATTTGAATTTACTTTGAAAAAAACGTAAAAATAATGAATTTAAATAATTTTTTTCCAATAAGTCACGAAAAATTGATATTAAATAAGGGACTATTTTGTCAATTTTTTCCCAGTGGATTCCAAAAAAAAATGCAGATTAAAGCTTTCATAATACTTAAAAATGATAAATTTAATTTGTTTCCTCAATTGGGTTTGAAAAATTCCCGTTTAGTGCAAATTTTTTTAAAAGTGTGCTCTCAGTTGGCAATAAAAAATTACATTATCAACAAATTGACAATATTTGGACAATTTGTACAAATGAACGCAGAAATAATGAGCTTTAATTTAATTCTTCATTTGGCAATAAAAATAAATCGTTTTGGTGATAAAAAATAAGGACTGTATTTGTAAATTTAAATTTGTTTTCCTCATTGACTTCAAAAAAACTAATTTTGCAAATTACGAACTTTTACTTTTTATATATATTTTGTTATTTTTTCAAAACTGTACCTCAAGGTAGATATAATGTATACAGTATATACATACTTTCTATAACTGTCAGAAGTGTCAGATTGAATGATTGAAATCCACTCTTAGTTAAGGTTTTTTATTAAACTTAAAATTTATGCACTTTTAGGCCTGTTTACTCTATAGAACTCTACTACTTTAAGGAATTATGATTGAATTATTGTTTTTTATTTTCACTCAATCTCTACCTTTTATCGTTTTCTACTTTTAGCGCGTCAAAATTTTCCAACAATCTCCAGGAAAAAACAACTGCTAATATAATAATTTAATTTGAATTTTTGACAAACAAAAACTCGTTCTTCAATCTCTTAAAAGTGAATTTGAATTGTCCTAAAAAATATACCAGGTGAATAAAAGTATGGAACCAAACGTTTTTTGCTTAAACTATTAATTCTTTGAAAAAACTACTTGATGAACGATAAAGTACTTTAAAGATGTGATGTTTTATCAAGAATAAAATTTTTCAAATTTTCTTTTGTTTTTGAGTTCTACAATTTTTTTTATTTTCTTAAATAGTAACCCACTATAAAACAAAACTATTTTTCTCATAAAGGTTATAATATAAGAATTATAACTATCTACTTCATATTTAATTTCCTCAAAAATTTTTTTTTTATAAATTGCAATTTTGACTAAAAAAAATCGCATATCTCAAAAACAAGACAAAATTTCGTTCTCAAAATACGATCTCATTTCTTATATTACGTTAATTTATATTAATTACTATTCTCTGAAGACAAATGATTGAAAAAAACTGCTTGGTTCCATACTTTATATTCACCCTGTATAATTATCTAACACAATAAAAAGAATGTCAAAGAAAACCTTGTAAATAACTTTCATCGTTTGAAAATATCAAAATTTTCAAAAAATATGATACATTTGTTAAAAACTCGTAAATCAATAGTTGACACATTATTCTCGTTCATTTATGACCATCTTACAAATACAAACTACCTATTTGGAGATTTGAAGATTCATTCAACTTAAAAAAATTAGGTTTGACCTGGGTAAAGTAAACTATTTTTTTCTGTATTTTACCAAAAATTGAAATTAAATCATAAAAAAACTAAATCTTTATTAGGCCCATTAAAGCATCATTTGCTCATTAGGGAAAATCCGGAAAAAATAGACCAACGGGAGAGATAGACTTTGGAACTTTTAGAAGAGTTTTTTATTCTAGGGCTCCAAATTAGTTTTTTTTTAATTTAATTTTGTTCATTTTCACATTGAACTTTAACGATTTCTTTTAATTAAAACATGAAATTCAAGATATGTACTTCGTTTCTATCTTTGATTTGATGCATTTTTTGACGAAAATTTTCTCTATTTTTTAATTTTATGTTATTTTCAAGCCTATTTATCGCCAAAAAAACACTTTTTCGGATACTCCGTGTAGTTTCTTAATCATTTATTAATAAAAATCTAATATTTTACATAGATTTTACTGAAGCGTTTCTAAAAATCTTTTACTCGTAACATTGCAGTTGAATGAACTGAGCATTTTGAAAAATTATTTGACAAATTTTACATTTTCTTATGTTATTATTAGTTTAATTTTTTCAAGTTTTGTATGCATTTTGGATGATGCCCTCGGCGCCCTTGGCTCGCCTCTGGCGTTACCCACATCTCGCGATTTAAATCGAATAAGACATGGGATTTGTCTTTTTTGAAAAAGTGGCGAATGCATTTAAAATTCACTCAGAATCGTGGTGAATGTCTCGTCTCGTCCAACTTCCAACTCTCTTTTAGTTGGTGTTTATTCGCGAAGCGCGGCAGATGTCGTGCTAACGGTCCATCCGGACCTTCTTCAGAAGTGGCAAAGTTCGTTTTGAAAGGCAAACTTTGTATCCGGAGCGGCGAATATTTTTAGTTTCGTTGTTTAATTCAGCACGAGGGGCTTTCAGACAAGATGAATTATGATGGAGCGAGTCCAGAGGATAAATGGAATGACAGATGTCATCCAGAACACCTGCCACTGCCTCGCTCAACCTGAAAACGAAAGCCTACAATAGAATAATATCTTGCATTTTTCACTCACAACATTTATTTTCATACATGTCAAATTTCGCGCAGGTTTCTGCGCGCTATAAATCACCGATATTTATCTATTTGCTGGTGCAATTGTAAAATGCGGTTTTGATACGAGATGTAGGCACCAAGTCTTAATGACTCGAGGCGGAATCAATATTTTAATAAAACTGAAACGGGAATAAAGTGCTGAAAAATCGCACACTGTGATTAAAACAGATGAATAGACGGCGGACGGCTCCTAGAAAGCTGATTGAAGAACTGCTACTCGGGATATTAATACTTCACAACGCGGATTTTAATGGAAAATGCATATCTTGTATTTGCCGAGCTGTGTGACTCGCTCAAACTCTTCATAAATTACTACTGAAAAGCAAAAATGATGACAGCAAGTATCTTGCTTTAATAATTCAAGCAAATTATATATAGGGGAAGTCGGGTAAGGGTGGAACACATTTTAAAAATTCTGCTCTAAAATTGTGACCTTTTTTCAATTTAAAACACAAATGTTTTTTCTAACAGCATAATAAACCATACAATCAAAATCAAAATAAAAAACACATTTTTATGAAGGTATAATGTTGGACAGATTTCATTTTTTTAGTTCATTTTAATTTGATAAATGTAATTTTTCATGGATCTTTATTTTCTTAATACTTACTGCATTTATAGTTTTTAATTTTTTTCTAGAGATTATTACGTGTATAGTTTTTTGTCTTAATAAACAATTTTAAAGTGTTGCTAAGTTGGTAGAAGCGTCATATGGTGAATTTCATATCTCCCACTTGATATTTTTAATTATTTTTACACTTAGAGAACGAACTATACCTAAATTAGATGTAATCAAGTTTGAATAGAATTTTTTTTTCGATTATAAATTTATGTTTATCCATAGTATTAGTAGGTTCATGTATAAGGAGTAGATTACTGGACGAAGCACAAAAAGATCTTTTATTCTAAATGGTATTATACAGGCTGCGCCAGAACTCGTTCCCCAGAGAAAAATGCCATATAAGGTAAGATACCAGAAACATGGAAAAAATGTTAAAAAAATTTATCTATAAAAATTTCGAAGTTATGAGGGTTTAAACTTTGCACTTTGATTCTAGTTATTTCTATTGTAAAAATAATTTTCCAAGTTTTTTTGCTATATGCTATTAAAAGAGGAAACAAGGAAGATGTATCCTAAATTGTAACTCTGTTCAATGTTATTTGTGGCTTTTATTTTTCAAAATTTTTGTCTCTTTACTTAATAATTGTAAAAAAAACAGATATAAGATCATCAGTATCATTAAATAGATATAAAAAAATGTCAAATGTCAAAAAATAAATGTCAAAATTTTTTGACAGAGAGAATTTTTTAAACATTTTTTTCATGTTTCTGGTATCTTACCTTACTTGAAAATTTTTTTAGGGCGCAAAAAAATGGAAATTTGGACTTTAAATTTAATCTTGTTATTTTTGATTTTGACATCTGTCATTTATACACATAGGCGACTCGTGTTACACCACAGTGACATCGAAAAATTATTGGGTAATAATTTTGTTTTTTTCGAGACTTTTTTGGTAAGAATAATTAAATTATTAAATAATTTGTGTACCTTTTGTTAAAATAAATGAAATGACCTCATTTTTGACTTTGTTGAGCCGCCCCTGTAAACATTTTAACTCCTAGGACTTAAAGTATTTCAACTCCGGTTAAAAAAGCCACTTCAACCGTTTCTATAGAAATACAAAGGTGCCATTGCGTGAAGATAAAATAGTTAATTATGTATCAAGGCGCTTCTGTCTTATTATTTATTACCAATGTGTGTTTAGTTGCCGAGGCGACAGGCGAGTAATGAAAAATGATTTTAGTGCTACAATAATTTGACTACAGGACAGACTACCAACAATACACTAAATTGTAGTAAAATTAACCACTTTAGTGTGGATTTTAGACACTTTAGTGACGATTTCAAAAAAATAAATTTAATTTTGCCATTGCTGACGTAAGTTGATTGTCTTTACAAGCCACTAAAAAGTTTTGGTCAAGTTTTTGTGTAAATTATACAGGATGTTCCGTTTTTATTGTTACAAATTTAAACAGGCGATAGAATATTCAATTTTAATACAAAAGTTTCCTATAAACATGTATCACAAAATGTTGTCAGCAAGCTACACCCCTTGAAAGAGATGTGTTTTTTAATGGGGTTTTCCCACTATTGCAAAATAGATAAAATTACAAAAGGGTAAAACAAATTTAATTTTTAATTTTTAAATTTTTTATCCTCATTATAATCTGCAGCATAATTTTTAAACTGATTTTACTCAAAAACGGTAAGTCGTATCGAAAAAACGCAAAAGACCTTTTTTTGTAAAAAATTTAAAATTTTGTGGCTGAAAGTGGTCAAAACCAACAACCAAAATAGTTATGGTACTGTTTACCTTAACCAAATTTTGTAATTTTATCTACAATGAATTTCAAATATTGGAAAAAATCCATTAAAAGATGCACTTTCAAGGGATATAGTTCCCTTATATAAAATTTTTTGATATATGTTTATAGGAAACTTTTATCTTAAAATTGAATATTCTATCACCTGTTTAAATTTGTAACAAAAAAACGGATCACTTTGTATACAGTATGATGAAAAAAAAGCGCCCGTGTTAACCCACACGTTATAAGTGATGTTTTATTAAAGACGAATTCGAAGACCAAAATTGAATTTGTGCTCTTATCAGTAAGATATAGACTTTCCTTTTTAGAAAAGAGAAATCTATATAATTAACAGTTTTAAAATAATTTCATTGTTAAAGTCTAGATTTTGATACTGTTGACAGTGTTCTTAAAAAAAATGAGTAAAAAGTCTATTGAAATAAACTTTATTGAAGATGTTTAGATACCATTTCTTGGCTCCAAAGAAAATTTATCAATGTTGCAACATTGCAAATATCCTAGGATACAGAAAATGTCCAAGTAATATTCAATTATTGAAAACGGTAGCAACAAAAAAATCAATTTTTAATGTTGTTTGTTCTGTGAAATTTGAACGATTAAAGTCAAAAAGGTTTCCTAGATACGAAAAATACCTGAGTGAAATAGTTTTTTAGTAAAAGAAATTTGTGCAATATTGCCGCTTTGTGCTGTTAGACAAACTGTTTAAATTTTAAAAAGAATCTATTTAGACTATTTTTGGAATGATGGTCACAATGTTTCAATAAAAAAGGACGCGCCTGTTTCAATCGTGAGCGCCTTTTTTTCATCACCCTGTATAATTTCGTATTGGGTCAAAATCTTTTAAAACGGTTTCCTACTGTAACTTGAAACATTAAAATTACCATTTCTTATGAGAGGTGGGGTCCTAGAGCGCTTCTACAGGGTGATTCTTAAATAGACCGACAAAATTTTATCACAGCTACCCAAGTATAAATGGAGACAAACTGTACCCTTTTTACGTTTATATTTTTTAGGGTCAAAACCCCCTTGATCTGTACCACTTACGGCGTTTATGAATTATTGCAATGATCAAGTATATTTTGATCAAATTAATTCCATGGTTTCCACTACCTGTGCTAATACTATTTACGAACACATCAGTGGCGTACACTTTACCTCAAAAATACCTTTAATAAATTTTATTTGGAGAACGGTTAAACAAAGAATTTTTTCAATATTTTTTCCAGCATGTTCTCATTTGATACTACCTATTTAAGAATCACCCTGTATAAGTTTCAAGGTCCATCTCTCCCGGACTTACCCTATTAGTTTTAGACGGGCCGATATCTTAAAAAAACTTGTACAACTATTGTAATTTTAAAAACATTTATTAAATTTTTAGTAATGTTAATAAATTCTACTCTTTCCACATAGTTCTCTCCTTCTCTTCTCAAGACTAAGATTTTTCGAATTATTTTTTGTCTGAATTCTAAATATTTTTTATTTTTTCAAATGACTACCCTTATGAGACTTTTTTTGACAAAAGTTATAATCTAAAGATTGCAACTAGCTACATTTTATTCACTATGTTTATCAAAAAAAAAAAATGTTCAGATAACTCAATTAGAAAACAAAATTTATATTAATTTTATTATTTATTTATTATTTTATTATTTTCTGAAGGCAAATGATTGAAAATTAGCTTGGTTTCATGCTTTTTGTTCATATTGTATAATACAATCTTGCAAAAAAATGACACGGGTTTTCCAAAAAACTAAAAATTACGCTACAATAAGCTGTTTGCCAATAAAACTGATAAATAACGCTGTTTTTGCATAAAGTCACCAAGCAATTCCCAAATAATTTCCGATACTTTCATGTAATTCTAAATTCAAATAAAATTGCGCCACAGTACTCTGGCATGGTCTGTTATTTTCCCTCTTTGTCTAACTGGCGTATATTAATTTGTCAACATATCTCCATATAATCCCCGAGTGCATTTGCAGCAGATCGCTCGTTGTCGTAACCCTAAAATTATCAAAGTTGCTCGCTTCTTGTGTTCGTTTCGAGTTATAAAGACGTCAGGTGACATCGCGCCTTGATGCAGAACTTTGTAAAGCACAGACATAAAACCACGCTGGCGTATATAAAAGTCGTTAGATATTAGTGTTGAAACGGAGTGGCTTTCCTTGGTATGTAGTAACTAAACCGTTTCGACGTTTATTGCTGTTATATTAAAAATTCTCATTAATCCGAAATAACAACGTCTCTGTTGATTATCTAGTCCTTCTCCTTCCCGATTCAATTATTCCCTTAGTTGAACTGACAAAATAGAAGACCATTTCAATCCCACAAATCATCAGTATCGAATTCTTGTACGAGCTTAATCTAACCGCAGGCATTTGGATGGAAATACGCCGGTTCATGTTCTTTTTTCTGACAGCTCCTAATACTCAAACTGGACTTTTTTTCCTCCCCTAATCCAGCTCTTATTTATTTCAGCTTAATGGCTCTGCTTTGGTCACAATTTTCCGAAAATACGACACAAAGGTGAGCGGATTTTAACGTCTGGGGCGCATTCCAGGCTATCTGGTCTAGATTATCCTCAGTGCAACGTAATAGAGGACAGATTAGAGACAAGACTCTCGAGAATAACCTGATGCACAATTTCAACCTATTTTAAGTTTCAGTTTTCAGAATCTTTCAGTTTTCTCTCCATGTTGTCTCTACATATTTTTGACTTTTAACCCATTTTAGGTTTTCAAAAGTTTTCAGATCTTACTGTCTCCAGTAAGATATATTTTAATTCAATTTGGACTTATTTCAGGTATTCGGATTTCAGAATTTGTCTGTTTTCGCTCTATGCTGTGTCCAATATACATTTTTTTGATTTTTAACTCAATTGTAACCTATTTCAGGTTTTCAGTTTTCAGAATTTTTTAGTTTTTCCTTTGTGTTGTCTCCAATATACAGGGTGAATATAAAGTATGGTTTTATTTTTGATCATTTGCCTCCAGAAAATAATAATTAATATAAATTAGAGTAATTAAAAAATGGGATCGTATTTTCAGAACGAAATTTTGTTTTGTTTTTAAGTTATGCGATTTTTTTTGTCAAAATTGCAATTCACGTGAAACATTTTTTTTGGAAAAATTAAATATAAAGCAGTTAGTTGTAATTCTTAGAGTATAGCTTTTATGAGAAAAATGATTTTATAGTTTGTTGCCATTTAAAAAAAATAAAATTTTTTGTAGAACTCAAAAACAAAAGGAAATTTCGAAAAATTTTATTCTTGTTAAATCATCACATTTTTATAGTACTTTATCACTCATCAATTAGTTTTTTCGAAAAATAAATAGTTTAAGCAAAAAACGTTTGGTTCCATACTTTTTATTCACCTGGTATGTATATTTTTTTGATATTTAAATTTAATTTAAGCCCATTTTAAGTTTTCAGTTTTTAGAATTGTTCAATTTTTTCTCTGTATTGTCTCTAATATACATTTTTTTAAATTTTTAACCAAATTGTAACCCATTTCAAGCTTTCAGTTTTCAGAATTTTTTAGTTTTTTCTCTGTTTTGTCTCCAATATACACACATTTTTTTGGTTATTCAACGTATTATAACATACCTAAGAGTATTTCAGATTTTAGTTTTTAAAATTTTTCTTTTTCTTTCTGATGTGTTGTTTTCAAATACTTTTTTTTTCAATTTTAACCCATTTGTAACCCACTTCAGGTTTTGTGTTTTCAGAATATTCTGGATTTTACTGTGTTGTTTCAAACTTTAAGTTTTTAGTTTTTAAAATTTTTCATTTTTCAATCTTGTCCACATCATATTTTTTTTGAACCTAACTATAACCCTTAGAGATTTCAGCTTTTCTCTTGTTTTCAATTCATTTTTTAACTCAATTTTAACCCATATTTCAAGATTTAGTTTTCAAATTTTTCTAGTTTTCTCTCTGTGTTGTCTTTAATACATATTTTTTTTATTTTTAACCTAATTGTAACCTGTTGCATGTTTCAGTTTTGCTCTAGTAAATATTTTTTTTGTTTTTTTTTACTTTTTGCTCTGTCTTGTCTCCAATATAATATATTTTTAGATTTTTCAACTCAATTGGCTAATTTTAAGCTTTCCGTTTTGAGAATTTTTCAGTTATTCTTTCTGTTTTGTCTCCAATAAAATTTAAAATTTTTATTTTTTCGCTGATGTGTTGCCTTTAAACAGTTAAACACCCTTTCTTTTATTTTTAACCCATTTGTAACCTACTTCAGGTTTTCAGTTTTCAGAATATTCTGGATTCTACTGTACTGTCTCGAATTTAAATTTTTTAGTTTTTAAAATTTTTCATCTTTCTGTCTTGTCCACATTATATATTTTTTTGATTTTTTTAACCTAATTATAACCCTTACAGATTTCAGTCTTTAGAGTTGTTTACTTTTCTCTCTGTGTTGTCTTCAATATATATATATTTTTCATTTTTTAACTCAATTTTAACTCATATTTCAAGTTGTTAGTTTTCAGAATTTTTTAGTTTTCTCTCTGTGTTGTCTTTAATACACATTTTTTTGATTTTTAATTTAATTGTAACCCGTTTCAAGTTTCAGTTTTCACAATTTTTCAGTTTCTACAGTATACTTTTTTGATTTTTCAACTCAATTTTAGCCCATTTTAAGTTTTTATAGTTTTTATAATTTGTCTTCAGATTTACCTCTTTGTTTTGATGTTTAACCCTATTGTAATGTGTTTTAAGTTTTCATTTTTTAGAATATTTTAGTTTTTGTTCTGTTTTGTCTCCAATACAATATATTTTTTAACTCAATTTTAGCTCATTTCAAGTTTTCAGTTTTCAGAATTCTTCAGTTTTTGCTTTGTGCTGTCTTAAATATACATTTTTTGATTTATAACCCATTTCAGTTTTTCAATTTTCAGAATTCTTCAGTTTTTGCTTTGTATTGTCTCCAATATACATTTTTTGAGTATTGGAGTCATTCGGGACTCGGCCCTTCCGTATTAATCCGTTTGAGATGCGCTCAAGGCGACCGCCGCCACTGAAATTCCTTGGACTGGCGAACTTCAAAGGGCGTGTGCATATTCACCTAGGAAACACGAGCGGAATTTTAATGTCGAAAGTCCGGGGAAGCCCCACGAGAACACAAACCTCCCGAACATAAAAATAACGACTGGCAAATTTTTTCCATTCTGCATTCAGATGCGACTTTTAGATAAAATGCGTTTCCAGCGAATTGTTTTCGTCAATTTGAATCGCCGTCTCGTGAATATCAAACTGTTCCGTTTTATAATTTACTTGGGAAAAATCGAACGGAATTTCGTGTCTTTTACTTCTCATTTGAAACTTTAACTTGGTAGCTCAGTGGTTCGGAAGTTTGGCAAGAAATTTAATTAGAATTTTAATAAAACAAAACAAGACGACGGAAAAAAGACAAAACTTGCAACACAGTGCTTTTTTAACACACTAGTTTGATACACTTAGCAAATTCATAATTTTTCTGAGACACCCGGCACATTTCTTTGTCGTGACAGCTTTGTAATTTATTTGGAAACTTTGTACGTTCATCATTTTCGACTGATAAGTCCTGAAACTTTTCAATTTATTCCCGGTATTCCCTTTCAATAAATTACTCCTCTTTTATTTACTCTCATACGTGGCGCAGGCCAATATTTCCGTTTCCTGTTAGTCTCCACTTGGCAGGTGGAAGTATAACGTCGTGAAAATTTGACAGGAAAACTCATGTTCCAGCTGGGTAATCCCCCGGATCAAAGGCCCGCGATTGCGTTGCTAGTGTCACATGAATGCAATTTTAATATAATTGGATATCTGCCTTATTCAATAGATATGCGCCAGGAAGATTACATTTATTCGCAACTCTCAAATATTATCCCCGAGTTGGATGAATATGATTTTCATTATTAAACAGGATTTGAAAAAATATAACATGTTTGTGAAGCGTCTCAATTTCTTCTTCCTGGTCGAATGCCACTCAGACTTCACATACATATTAAGAATTTTTCTCGGGATGTCTGGCACTCCTGTCGGAACGCAAAGAATCATTTTACGCCAAGTGAACTTGAGCCAAAATAAAGCACGAGCAAAATATAGCGCTCTTTGCAATTTTAGCCTTCAAAACTTTTATTTATCATCTCTAGACATCCCAAAGTTTATGCTTTTAGGAAGACAATTTAACTATTATTAGATGCAAAAAAATGGATGTTCCACTAAAAATTTTTAAGTTACTTTTAACAAATTTCTTCATTTTACAAAAAAAAAATGTTATATGTCACACTAAAGTTTGTTCTTCTTACTTCCGAGAAGAAAAAAAAATATGTTTATCAGCAAACATCACTTTTGTGACTAAATCTCACGAGTAAAAGTTTTATCTCTCAGGCATAGAGCAAAAATTTTATTAAAAAATTCTATTTTTGCGCCTTAGCGTTTTTACTTTTACCATGACATTAGTGACATTTACCAATGTTGTTTTTTTGCCTATTTCCTTGTTTTCAGAATTTGTCAGTTTTCGCTCTTTGTTGTGTCCAATATACATTTTTTTGATTTTTAACCCAATTGTAACTTATTTCAGGCTTTCAGCTTTGAGAATTTTTTAGATGTAGCTGCGTTATTCTCTTTTTTTTTGATATTTCAACTCAATTTTAACCTATTGCAGATTTCAGTTTTCAGTATTTTTTATTCCTAGTTTTCTCTTTGTGTTGCCTCCAATGTATATTTTTTTGATATGTCAACTTAATTTTAACCCATTTCAACTTTTATTTATCATTTCTAGACATTCCACAGTTTAAGATTTTAGATAGACAATCTAACTATTACTAGATGCAAAAAAAAGGATGTTTCATTAAATTTTTTAAGTTATTTCACTTTTAACAAACTTTTTCATTTTACACAAAAAGTGTTATAGCACTAAAGTTTGTTCTTCTTACTTTAGAGAAGAAAATTTTTTTTTTATCCGCAAACGTCACTTTTATGAGTAAATGTCACAAGTAAAAGTTTTATCTTTCAGGCATAGAATAAAAATTCGATTTTTGCTCCTAAGCGTTTTTACTTTTACCATGACATTAGTAGCATTTACTGCTGTTTTCAGTTGTTTTGTTGTTGCGTTGTCTTCAATTACATTTTTTTCATTTTCCAACTCAATTTTGACCTATTTCAATTTATTAGTTTTCAAAACTTTTCAGTTTTTATCCTATCTTAACTCAATATGCATTATTTTGATTTTTAACCCAATTTTAACCTATTGTAGATTTCAGTTTTCAGTACTTTTTATTCCTACTTTTATCTTTGTGTTGCCTACAATGTATATTTTTTTGATATTCTAACTTAATTTTAACTTTTATTTATCATTCCAGAGTTTACGGTTTTAGATACACAATCTCACTATTACTAGATGCAAAAAAATGGGTGAATCTTTTAATTTATTTTACTTTTAACAAACTTCTTCATTTTACACAAAAAGTGTTATAGCACTAAAGTTTGTTTTTCTTTCTTTAGAGAAGAAAAATTTTTTTTTATCCGCAAACGTCACTTTTATGATTAAATGTCACAAGTAAAAATTTTATCTCTCAGGCATAGAGGAAAAATTCTGTTTATGCGCCTAAGCGTTTTTACTTTTACATTGACATTAGTGACATTTACCAATGTTGGTTTTTTGCCTATTTCGCTGTTTTCAAAAATTTTCAGAATTTGACAGTTTTCGCTCTTTGTTGTGTCCAATATACATTTTTTTATTCTTAACCCAATTGTAACTTATTTCAGGTTTTCAGTTTTCAGAATTTTTTAGATGTTACTGCGTTCTCAATTTTTTTTTTTTT
>NW_025401063.1:2536675-2539408 GCF_015345945.1 Tribolium madens
ATTATAGCACTAAAGTTTGTTCTTACAATGGAGAAGAAAAAAAATTTTTTTATCTGCAAACGTTACTTTTATGACTAAATGTCACAAGTAAAAGTTTTATCTTTCAAGCATAGAGCAAAAATTCTATTGTGTTTTTACTTTTACCATGACATTAGTGACATTTACCAATGTTGTTTTTTTTGTCTATTTTGCTGTTTCCAGAATTTTTCAAAATTTGTCAATTTTCGCTCTTTGTTGTGTCCAATATACATTTTTTTGATTTTTAACCCATTTGTAACTTATTTCAGGTTTTCAGTTTTCAGAATTTTTTAGATGTAACTGCGTTGTTCTCTTTTTTTTTTTTGATTTTTCAACTCAATTTTAACCTATTGCAGATTTCAGTTTTCAGTATCATTATTCCTAGTTTTCTCTTTGTGTTGCCTCCAATGCATATTTTTTTGATATTTTAACTTAATTTTAACCCATTTTAACTTTTATTTATAATTTCTAGACATTTCACAGTTTATGGTTTTAGACAGACAATCTAACTATTACTAGATGCAAAAGCAATAAAAAATAGTAACTTATTTCAGGTTTTCAGTTTTCAGATTTTTTTAGATGTTATTGCGTTGTTCTCAATTTTTTTTTTGATTGTTTAACTCAATTTTAACTCATTACAGTTTTTCAGAATTTTTCAGTTTTTTTTATATCGTAACTCAATTTTTTTTGTTTCTTTTTTAACTCAATTTTACACTATTGCAGATTTGAGTTTTTAGTATTTCTTATTGCTAATTTTTTCTTTGTGTTGCCTCCAATTTTTTTTTTGATATTCTAACTTAATTTTAACCCTTTTCAACTTTTATTTATCATTTCTAAACATTTTTCAGTTTTTGGTTTTAGACAGGCAATCTAACTATTACTAGATGCAAAAACAATTCGGTGTTCCATTCAATTTTTTTAAGTTATTTCACTTTTAACAAACTTCTTCACTTTACACAACAAATGTTATAACACTAAAGTTTATTCTTATTAATTTTGAGAAGAAAAAAGATCTTTTTTATCCGCAAGCGTCACTTGTGAGTTGTGAAAGTTTTTTCTTTCAGGCATAGAGCAAAAATTCTATTTTTGCGCCTAAACGTTTTTCTTTTACCATGACTTTAGTGACATTTACCAATGTTTTTTTGCCTATTTCGCTGTTTTAGCAATTTCTGGAGAAGTACTTTGTGGTGGATCACTAGCATTCGACATTTTGCACTACTAACTGCACTAGTTAAATTAATAAAATTAATAAATATTTTTGAAAATCTCAACACAAATTCTGATACTGAGGCCTGATATTTGTTTATAAGCGTTGTTATGATTTCATTAATTTCAAAATGCATAATAAAAATGTCAAATAATTTTTTACATTTTGTACAGTTTTGGTATGTTTCGTGTCATTTCTCCCTTCGTGTCAGTTAGTGGAAGTACATCTGCTCTCTGAAGTCGATGATACCGTCGGCTTATCGTGATTCCGAAATAATAGGCGAGACTAAGCATGCATTATGCATCGCAAGCCTCCAAATCTCTCACCGAACTCCCTTCGCTAATTTAAGGGGTGACGAATTTCCTCTCGACGCAATACTCCCCCGTCGCTTTTCCTAATTTAATAACGGTGGCATAAAAAGCGGGAGGACGCTTAGTGCGAGTGTTTTTTCCCGATTATGATGCCCAAAGAGAAAGCTTTAATTAGGTTAGTGATTGTGGTGGGTTTCAATTGAAATGTATCCGATCGAGTTTAATAATGTTCGATCCGGGCTTGACCCGGAACGAGAACTACTTACCATTAATACTTAATTAGATTTGTGTACATGCTTGCGAGGAAATTATAACATATCGTGTTTCCAACTACCTGGCTTTGTTCAAAAGTTTACACTTTTACTTAAGTTGGAAAGTAAATCGGATGCGTAATTAGGCCGCATGTTCCTAGATCTTTCGATAGAACCAATTAGACTTCCCGAAGTTGAAACTCGATATAAATTATATACATCATTATACGACAAACTCGATAAAGGAAAGAACTAGTTTTTCGATTAGACAACTTTATCGGAGATAGAAGCCAGCAACAAATCTTCGACGGCTTCCTTATTAAAAGTAGGTTAGAGGAACGTTTTAAAAGATGCTACGTTTCCACAAAATGAAAAACCACTTCTATCTTACTCGCTGTTATTTATCTTACTCTCCCACCAAATAAAAGATATTTATTTTTATACATACCAAGGCGCATTTCGGGTTGTTTACTGCCGCAACCCCAACTTAATTGATCACAAAGCTTCAAAAATCTTACTACAACTACCTTGGTTTTTTATTTAATTTTATTAATTGTTTTTTTATACATTGTGAAACTATAGAAAATAATTTTTATCAGCAATCGCCACAAAAGTGCCCACTGTTAGTACTAAAAATTACAAGAAAAGTTTTACCTTCCAGCCATGGAGTAAAAATTTTATTTTTGCATCTAAGCTCAGCTGAATTATTTAAATAAACGTTTAGTTTTGCCACATAAACTATCACTTTTACTCAACAACATAATATACTTTTTGTATTTAAATGATTTAACACAAGGATACTTTTATTTTAATAATGAAAATAAATAAAATCAACATTCCAAGCTTCATAAAAACTCTTAGGTTATCAATTTTAAAAAGTCTATAGTGCGTGTTTTAAAACAAATAAATTGTCAGTTTCGGTTTTTAATTTGTTAAAAAAATTATT
>NW_025401063.1:2542288-2554961 GCF_015345945.1 Tribolium madens
ATTTGAACGCAATTTGTAAAATAAGAAATAAGGCAACAAAATAAGAGTAGTTGCATTGCATTTGAGGAACACAAGGATATTTTTATTTTAATAATAAAAATAAATAAAATCAACATTCCAAGCTTCATAAAAACTCCTAGGTTATCAATTTTAAAAAGTCTATAGTGCGTGTTTTAAAACAAATAAATTGTCAGTTTCGGTTTTTAATTTGTTAAAAATATTATTAAACTTTAGCAAAAAAAACAGCTTTAGGAAATTGCCTAGAAAAGTGTAAAAAACCACTTCTATTTGAACGCAATTTGTAAAATAAGAAAGAAGGCAACAAAATAAAAGTAGTTGCATTGTATTTGAGGAACACAAGGATATTTTTATTTTGATAATGAAAATAAATAAAATCAACATTCCAAGCTTCATAAAAACTCCAAGGTTATCAATTTTAAAAAGTCTATAGTGCGTGTTTTAAAACAAATAAATTGTCAGTTTCGGTTTATAATTTGTTAAAAAAAATATTAAACTTTAGCGAAAAAAAGCTTTAGGAAATTGTGTAGAAAAGTGGAAAAAACCACTTCTATTTCAACGCAGTTTGTAAAATAAGAAAGAAAGCAATTAAATAAGAGTAGTTGCATTGTATTTGAGGAAAGAGTTAACAATTTTGAAACAAGAGCAGAAAAACAATTAAAACTTGCATCAATTTCGAGCTCATTTGAAATAGATTATTCGGGATTTATTGCTATACTTCTTAAAACCGTTTTATACTTTCTAAAAAATAAGGTATTTATAACTTTATATAACTTAGCATATAATTTTTTCTCATTAAAATCTCTGTAGCATTTTTTTTTATGTTTCTATTAGAAGCGCTGGAATTATTTATTTAATTCATGAACGTTACAAAAGTGACCACTTTTATGACTGAATGTCACAAGTACAAGTTATAATTTTGAACCATGGAGTAAAAATTCTAAGCGTTTTTACTTGTCCGATGACATTATTGACATTCACCAATGTTGTTTCTTTTTTGTTTGTTTTTACATTTTGCACTACTAACTGCACTAGAAAAATTAATAAACACTTTCGAAAATCGTAACACAAATTTCAATACTAACGCGTGATGTTTGTTTGTAAGCGTTGTGTTGATTTTATTACTTACAAAGCGTCCTGACTATTTTGTTAATTTACTTGCTAATTACAGTGTTGCTTTATAATCTCGATCTAAATACGTTTGCGGATAAAGTAGTATACAGGATGATTTTAAGGTATGTGCAAATATTTTAACAGGTGATAGTAGAGCCTTGTTTGTGGCTCTCAAAATAACTCAACTTGCCTCCGATATTTTTTTCATTCGCATAAGCAAGTTGAGTTATTTTGACTATTAAAATATTTGCACATACCTCAAAATCACTCTGTACGTGATTCGGAGTAAAAGTGAGTGTATGTGGTTTAGTTGAATTATTTGCCTCACTACGTTCGGAAAAATAAACGCCACATAGACTAACACTTGTACTCCTAATAACATAATATACTATTATCACAAACTAAATATTAATGTTTGCTTTCAGGTATTCGAAAATAACGCTTTTAGAAGTCAAAATTTCAATTTTCAATATACCTACTTTTTTGTCAAATTTTCTAGAAAAAAAATAAAACTCTTTGTTACTACCATTGTTTCAAAAATGTCTATGTTTTGTTTTTTTAAACAAAAAAGGATATGACAGTTTCAGTTCTGAACTTATTTCGAAAAAATGTTATCATACTTTAGCAAAGAAAAATTTGTCTTGAAATATGTAAAAAAAACACTGCTAAAATTTGAACGCAATTTTTAATAAAAGTTTCTAAAACCTGCTCTAATTATTAAAATAGAAAGAAGACAGTTTAAATAAGAGTGGTTGTATTATGCTTGAGAAGGGAGAAAGGGGTTGAGAAAGTGATAATTTTGGAACTAAAGCAAAAAAAAATTAAATTAAAATAATTTGTACGAAATTTGTCTCAATTTTTTTAGAAAAAAAAAACTAAATTTGTGCTGCTACCATTTTTTCACAAAAATTTTGAACTATTATACTATAAAAGACAATGTGAATAGTAAAAGTAACTAAGACACAAACATACATTTATGAAAATGATTAAACAATAATAATGAAAAAATTAACATATTATTGTAACTCTTATTATTTTTTGCTTTTTTTTGGAACCAAATTTAAATCCATTATGTGTTTTAAACCTTTGTTTGTAATAATTTTCAATTTACTGTAGGATTGAAAAACAAAAATGAGTTGATTTGGGGATTAATTTCGTATTTTTATATTAAAACTAATCGGAGTTTAATTCTCATTTCGGAAAAATTATCAATCTCCATTTGCACGTGCCACAATACGTTGCTTTCCAATAAAGTCGGGATTATTCATCAATTATTTGTCGAGTTTGTGTAAAAACTGGTCGGTGGCTCTATTAGTCATCTTACAATGGGGAGATTCCTGCGTGTTGCATCGATTTCCCGGTCCGTCGTCCCTGCAATCTTAAACAAGACAAAATTTACGCAAAAAAGATAACATTATTCGAATGTCAGGGACAGCTTAAAATCCTCGCGTTCCGATGGCTTTTGAAATACGACCTCGACTGCGCTATATTGCACAGTATATCATTTACATTAATGAGAATTTCTCAGCGGTCACATTAGCCTCCGGAAGTTCGCAGGAAGACGACGCAGGAATGTCTTATCTTTTAATAGAAAAACAACGTCGTACGGTTGTGTTCGAGAAATTGCGGGACTTACGCACGATCTCCTAATTTAATTTTCATAAACGTAAACAGGGGCTTTTCCTCGGACATAAACTAGGGAGATTACGATACAGGAGGAGGAGGAGGAGGAGATGGATGCCTTTCTTTCGTCTAAATAATTGTGTTTTCCATTGCTTGGCGTTATTAAGTGGCGAGACATTTGCTACTAACGGTCTAGTCGAATAATGCGGCGAGGTTTGTGGAAACGGCCAGCTGCACTTTGGACTTCTATATACGATTTAGGGCACGCTGAAGCTCTAATTGAAAAATAATTTTCTTTCAGAGCTGGAAATACAGGCTTCCAAACGACGTCGTTTGCACCACACAAACAAAAGCAAATTTGCTCATTTACAAATTCATACCAAATGCTTTGTGCAATTTGGTTTCAACTATTTTAAATCATTTTTTCCGTTTTATCGCTCCCGTTACAAAATCCGAGGGCGACAGATATTAGTCCAGGAGTGAATTTTTTTCAGTCATCAAAAAGCGATACCAATTAAGTGAACTCATTTTTAATTTTCTAATATACAGGGTTATTTATAAATATGAAGCAATATTTGAACCTTAAAATGAGGTATAAAATTATGTTAATTTAAATAATAAGTCGTGTCCTATCTCTACTGATAAAAATTTTACAGCCTTCGGAATGTGGGTATGGAAATTTGTTTTTTTTGAGCCCCTTAACATTTATTTTTTTGGTTAAAACAATAGAGTAATCAATTTTGAATAATAAACGCATAACCTCTAATACCTTATTATTTGACGATTAATCGAAAATATTTAATAAAAGAGTTTATATCAGACTCCGAACACAATTTATTCATAAAAAATTTACAAAAATTTATCGTCAAAGTTAATAGATGCCTGGCGTTGTGCAGTCCTCACTTTAAATTAAAATATCTTTTAAACGGTCCATTTTATTGCTGTAAAAGGTTATGCGTTTTTTAATCGAAATTGATTACTCTTTAGATTTAAGCAATAAAAAATTAGTGTTGAGAGGACAAAAAAAAACGGAAAAACAAAAAAAATGTGACCTGCATCTGCTGGAACCGGAAATTGAGTAGATGTATCCGGGTTTCGAAATTACTTGTCTAAAGGGTATGTTCTCGCAAGTAACTATTCCAAATTTTATAATATTTGGTCAAATGGTTCTAAAGTTAATACAAAAAAAAAAAAAATTATGAATACCTAACCCTATAGGAAGATCGCAAACTTAAGTAAAAGCATTTTTTAGTACATTTGGAATTGGGACTAATTTTTGTAAATGAATTTTGATTTAAAAAAATTTGAGCGTTTTTCTAGAGTTACAAGGTGTCCCAGCAAGTTGAAAAAATTCACTAGTGACCTTTAATTGATAAAATTTAAAAATATATATATAGGACGTTGTGTTTTATAAATGAAACACCTTTGTATTTTTGGATGTAGCCTTTTAAAACAATTTTTTACGCTAAATTTTTATTAGTCTATTTCGTTTAGTTTTAGAAATAAGACGTTTTTTTGACGAAAACATGTACTTTTTAAAAAAAAATTACACAGAAAATAGCTAAAACAAATTTTTTCTTACTTCTGCAGAAAAGAAAATACAGAATTTAAAGTTGTATCAATTTTTTAGTGTTTTGCATTTGCAATAATTAATAAATTAAGAAGTTTGTTGAAAGTTAAATAACATTTAAATTTTTTTATGTCAAATAACTTTTTACAAACGCCTTCATTTTTTTATCTTTGCAAATGCAACACACTAAAAAAATGTTACAATCTTATTTATAGCTTGTACCTTCTTTGCGGAAGTAAATAAAATATTTCTAGATGTCTTAGTTTTTGTGTAATAAATTTTTAAAAAGAGCATGTTTTCACCAAAAAACGTCTTATTTTTAAAACTAAGCAAAATCGACCAATAAAAATTTAGGTTAAAAACATTGTCATAAAAATCTATATCCAAAAACGCTAAGAAACATATGGGGTTTCATTTAAAAAAACACAAGTTTGTAACTTATTTTTGAGACACGCTGTATAGTTGAAAATAATTTTAGGCTATGGACTAGATTAGTATCTATCAATGTCCTATATACAGTGTGCGCCAGAACTCGCGCCCCAGAAAAATGCCATATAAGGTAAGATACCAGGAACATGGAAAAAATGTTAAAAAAATTTTATCTATAAAAATTTCGAAGTTATGAGGGTTTAAAGTTTGCACTCTGACTCTATTTATTTCTATTGTAAAAATAATTTTCCAAGTTTTTTTGCTATAGGCTATTAAAAGAGGAAACAAGAAAGCTGTGTCCTAAATTGTAACTCTGTTCAATGTTATTTGTGGCTTTTATTGTAAATTTTTTTATCCTTTTACTAAATAATTGTAAAAAACGTATACAAGATCATCATTCATCACTATCATTAAATAGATATAAAAAATGTCAAATGTCAAAAAATAAATGTCAAAATTTATTGACAGAATTTTTTAAACATTTTTTTCATTTTCCTGGTATCTTACCTTACTTGAAAATTTTCTCTGGGGCGCGAGTTCTGGCGCACCCTGTATATATTTTTATTTATACCATATAAAGGTCACTAATGAACGTTTTCAACTCGTTGGGACACCCTGTATGTAATGAAAATGCACTACTAACTGCACTACTCATGCACTAGTTAAATTAATAAACACTTTCGAAAATCTCATCACAAATTCCGATACTGAGACGTGATGATTGTTTACTATTTTGTTCATCTACTTGCTAATTATAATGTTGCTCGTTACCCTCGATCTGAATACAGATAAAATAGTATGTGTTATTCGGAGTAACGCGACTCAGCTGAATTATTATTTACGTTCGACAAAATAAACGTTCACATAAACTATTACTTCTACTCCTAATAACATAATAGACTATTTTTTCGGATATCGATAAACCTTTCGTAATTACAGGCACAAAATTCATGTTAAAATTCGTTTGCTAAACCCCCTATTGCACCCAATTTTAAAAGCATTAAAATATTGTTTTAATATTTGTGAAAATAGTAAATCTGCGTTCATCCACATTCGCATACATCAAATCGTTCGATAATTCATATCCATTACACTTTGTTTTTCACGTAGTAGCGCATATCTGCTACAAATATAGCCCTGAAAAACGACGTTCGCAACATGTTTATGACGTATTACCCCCATACATTATTTCCACGTCGCGTTTTGAATAGAGAACACGTATGCAACAGACCTCCAAACATGTCGAAAAAGAAAACAAGAAAAACTACAAAGGAGAGTCATTATCCCGGTACAGGGAAGCTACAATCATAACCGGAAACCGGTCAATTTAGCTAATGGAAAATCTATAAATCAATAGTCCGAGTGACATAATAATCTCTCAGATGGAATGATTGAAACTCGATCCTGTAATGACCAATTAGAGGAGTGTCACAGTGATTTTTGACAAGAATTTTGCCTATTTCGTGGCGTAAATATCAATTATTTCTGCTGTCATTTATCATTAGGGGAATATCCGGTGTGAGGCATGCACAGTCATCAAAGCTTCCTCCCGCAATGAATCCTAATTAAAGATGAGTTTGATGTATGGCGAAATGATATAGAGTGCAGCGAGTTATCATTCTATTGCCGTTGGGAATTTTAAGACAAGGGGAGCCAATAGCTCCCAGGCTAAAAACTGAGCTTTTCAACTAAAACCAATATTGACGCACATTTTTCTTTGAAATCTATTTGATAATCCCGTAAAGCGATATGCTTTTACATCTAATGGTTTCAAGAGACGATCGTTTATCATAGTGGTTTATTTAAAAATCAGTCACTTTATTATCGATTCAAGACGAAGCACACTCCCATATAAAAATACACTACTCCAAAAAGTATTTCCTAAATTTTTTAGAAAAAAATATTTTGAAGCTTTAAGTTTCTTGTTTCGAGATCTATTCCAAAAATTTTTTTGCTCCGCAATAATAAGCAATAGCGCAAGAAAAAAATTGTAATTTTTTTTGTGTTTGATTTTGGTCCAAGGACTTATAATATATATTATATATTATAAATCTCCTACAAGATCCTTCTACAATTTCTTGAAAACATATTTTTTTAAATAGTAAATTACATTTTTTTTTAATTTGTAAAACAATTCAAGAAAAAATACCGCTTAATTTTGGAAAAAAAAAAATTTTTTTTATTATAACTCAATGTTAAGAGCGTTTTTTTATCAACTAATTTCAGTAGATGAAGTAGTCTTTTATCGTCTGGTAAAATAAAGTAATTTTTATTTACTGTTTATACTTAAGAAATTCTTGTAGTTGAGTACAAAATAAAACGAAGTATTTTACACGACGATAAAGATTGTTTATCTATTCGTAAAAGAAGTCCACTCGTAACTTAACCTTTTCACTCGTAGATAAACACTTTCTTTATAATTTTTCTTTCTTGCATAATAAATAACTATGAAATTTGGATTTTTTTCAAACACTAATAACTAATGTAAAATTGTAAAAAAAATTATTAACACGCTAAAATAACGCAAAAAGTTTTTTTTAAGCCATTGTTGAGGGTAAAACGTTTTTTTTTAAAAAATTGTGAAATGATTTTGTAAGAACTTTATTCCTGTTTTTGAAACTACATTTACACTCTCTGTGCGATTATTGATTGTTGAAATATCAATGATCAAAAATAAAAAAATCCTTTTTTTTAACGTCAGATATCTCAGCGACAAATTGACGGTAAGAGAAAAAAAATAAACTTTTTAAAATTGAATGAACAGGCTATCCGGCCTATGCATTGATTTATCTAAAAAAAAAAAAAGTCCGTGAATCAAAAACAAAAAATTTACAATTTTTTTCTCGCACTATTTCTTAGCATTGTGTGATAACCGTGACAAATTTTTTTTTGTCAAAATGTCTCTAAACTTAAAGTTTCTAAATGTTTTTTTTTAATCTAGATACGACTATTTTTCGATGAGATACAGCCTTTCAAAAATCACCAAAAAATTTAGGAAATACTTTGTTTCCCTTAATTTTTTGTAGTAGTGTTAACTATACAACAGTTTGAAAACGATTTTATTCTGGCGAAACTATCAATTGTATTTGTTTTTTGTAAATACAAAATAACGCAATTTTTTTTTTGAAAACAAATAATTAGATTTTCTTAAAGAAACATTAAAATATTTATTACATAAATTAAAAAAAGGTGTGCTGTTGTCTCAAATTAATTTTTGTAAGTCAAACATTTTTTTAAGAAAAAAGTGTAAGGTTTACAAAAAAAAATGCACAGCAACAATTCTTGTAACAAGCTCGTTGTCTAAAAAAAAATGTGGTAGGTTTTCATTAAAAATCAATTGTTACTATGTTTATCTCGTAAGTATAAACAATTAATTAATAACCAATTTTTCTTCCAGACTTTTGGATCACCTGTATATCACAAGGCAGAAAAGAGATTTTTTATAGCCAAGCTGTTTATTACCCGAGATGCTTATCATAGAGGGAAATAATAAATAAATAATTCATAATATGAATATTTCTTAAAATAGCATAGAAATTGCAAAAAAAAAAGAAAAAGTATTAAAATTTGTCTTACTTCCGGTAGTATGTCAACATGAAATAAGCCCATTTGTTGTTTTCACAGTTTTGACAAAGACATAAGTTTAGAGTTGGGATAATTTTGATGTTTTAAGTCTTTTTATTTAATATTGCTTTAATATTATCTCGAAATACTTCTGCTAATACTGATGATTTTTCACATTGCAATATTTTTGTTATTCTTTGTCGGATTTCAACGAATTTTTGTTTGAATTAAAAAATGAACATTGTAATTTAATTCCATAACATTTCTAGGTTTGTCTTGTAAATGTTATACCTAAAAGACGAGAACACTGTTTTTTTACTTATTTTCATATACTGAGCTGTGGTGCTACAGAGACAAACTTAAGTTTTTACTGATTTCAGATTATTGCCCATTCTTTTCTGAATTATGTACCACATTTTCCATAATTGTAATTCTTGAGTCATACTTTCAAAAAAGCATTACATTTTCAATTTCAACGAATATTCGTATTAAGTAGGCCAAATGTGCCAAAGTGTCAAAATAGGCGCATAGAAGCTTTCAATAATTAACCGTTTTACTCGTTGTAATCCTTTGAAGTTCCAAGTTTTTCAGATTTTTTGTGTTCTTTTGGTGACATAAGCAATAATTTTCGGTTTAACTACCTTTTTGTGTAGCCTACTTTCTGAACGAACATTAGAAAAGCAACATCTCTGAGGCACCAAAAGGTAAAGTTTTGAAACAAATGGGTCCTTATTTAAAAAGAACGGGCAATAATCTGAATTAAGTAAAAACTTAATTTTGTCTCGACAGCTCAGTATAAAAAAAGTAAAATAACAGTGCTCTCGTCTTTTAGGGATAACATTTACAAGACAAAACTAGAAATGTTATTGAATTAAATTACAATATTCTGCAAAGTTTGTTCGCCAAACCAAAATTCATGAAAGTCTGACGAAGAATATGAAAAATTGCAAAATTTTAGGTGTCCAGAGTAGTTTTAAACATTATTGCCTTTGGTCGATAATGAAAATGATTATTGACCACTAGGAGAGAAAATCAACTTGACAACTTTCGATAAACTAAATAATGACACCTTTTACAACTAGTTGTCAGAAATTAATAAATTTTTGAAGGAGTCAGACAATGTAGCAAGTGTTGAAACCGCCAAAAGTTCGAATTTAGTTTTGCTCTCACGAGTAAATTATAAAACCACAAGCAAGTTCTACCTCGTTGTGTGGTTTTAATTAAAGGTTCAACGTCTCGTGCGATATTTCATTTAATTACGCATCCACTTGTCAGAAGTTGGCATTATTCAAGGAAAAATATCAAACCAGATTAATCTTGTTTTTTGCAAAATGAAATATGAAAGAAAATCAATAGTGGAGTAGTTTTATGCAAGAGCTTGTCACAGGCATACAATTCAGTGTTTGAGACAGGTTGTCAGTCTTTAAATATCGCCTCATAAAGTGCAGAATATCTCAAGCCATTGATACAATTTCCTCCCCCTTCTCGCTCGCTTATGTACCGAAAGTAACTTTTATGACCTTGTGCGACAAGCACGTGAATTTTGTCAAAATGATTAAGTAAGAAGACTGGGGTAAAAGTACGGTGAGCAAATAAAACTGTCATTTAAACGTTGCGTCACGCATGTTGCAAAACTGCCTGCCCCGAGCGGACCATTTGCGAACATCTGGGATTCTCAAGATTACATCGACGTCGTTTCCTTCTTTGCATAGGTAGCTTCGTTACAGAGCTGGAGTTTTGGAACGGTTGTATACAGACTCAGCTCTTATCTTGCCATTGTGCCGGCGATGGGGGTTTTATGAGTGTTGGAGGAAGCGTGATTGCCGCACTCGCACATTCCCGCGTTTCTGTTTCTTATTTTGCTCGCTCCAACTCGGACCAGGACGGAATGAATGGAAATTATGACCCGGATCGGCCGGAATTTCATTTAAAACTGTCTTTAATAAAAAATTATTTGGGGAAAAACTTGTCAAGGACGCTGGAATTTCTTATACGCATGCGCGGACTGCCACAACCAATCATCATTCAAAACGTGGCAACTGGTAATACGACTGTACTTTTATTTCAAATAAACTCAGACCAAATGATATTTTATTCACAATCACTAATATGGCGATCACGAAGTTGGAAAACACATCATTATACAGGGTGTTCGGTCCAAGTCGATAACACCTAAATTTCCTTTTTTTTTCAAAATTAAATTTTTAAATAACACTATTTATTCCTAGCTTTCTTAGTAAATGCATCAACTTTTTTTGGCACAACCGGTGTAGCCTAACAAATTTCGTTTTTCAAATGGACCACCTATGTTTTTTTGCTCATAACAATAATAATTGGTATGAAAACTACGGTAAACCACTATTTATTACATTTTACTTTACATAATTCACTCAGAAAACAATTTAAATTTTTGAATTTTATTGCAAATTTTGCAACGTAGGCGGATTTTACTTGTCAAGGTATTCATGCAAAAAGCAATACGCATGGATACCGTTTAATTGTTACTTTGACAAAGCCTATTTTGTCAATAAATCTTATTGAAATCTTTAATAATTGATGATATTAATTACGACCTTGAAGTGTTTTTTAAGTGCAATAAAAATAGAGCGGAAGCTGAAAGACAGTATAGAGGAAAATATTCAAATAGAGTTCACCCAAATCGTTGGAAATTTAGTCGGATTGAAAAACAACTGAGACGAATAGGTTCGCTTCTTAAAAATAAAAAACCTGTGGTTCTTTGTGAAAAACAAGAAAATGGAAATATGAATGTTCTGTTATCAGTCGAAGAAAATCCAAGAGTTTCCATAAGAGAACTCGCTCATCAACTGACAAATTAGATTTGTTAAACCAACAATTAAACTGTAGCATTTTTTTATTCACATCTTTCCTTTAAAATCAAAAGTCAGGCTACGCGACCAATTTCCTTATAAAATTCTAAGATTTAAAATGTTTTTTGATTGCATTGTGCTACGCAAAATGTAATAAATAGTGGTTTACAGTATTTTTCATGTCAATTATTATTGTTTTTAGGACAAAAAACATAGATGTTCCATTTGAAAAATTAAATTTGGTAGCATTTCCGGCAACACCGGATGTGCTAAAAAAATTTTATACATTTATTAAAAAAAGCAAGAATGAATATTATTACTTAAATAATTACTTTTTGAAAAAAAGAAGTAAGTTTAGGTGTTATCAGCCGGGGCGACTTGAACCGAACACCTTGTATAAATTATTAGCTCCAGATGGAGAGTCGTCGAATGATGTGATTTGTCAAACCAACAATTAAACTGTATCTAAGCATTTTTTTTATTCACACCTTTCCTTTAAATTTAAAAATCGGGCTACGCGACCAATTTCTTTATAAAATTCTAAGATTTAAGATGTTTTTTGATTACATTGTGTTACGCAAAATGTAATAAATAGTGGTTTACAGTATTTTTCATGTCAATTATTATTGTTTGGAGGAAAAAAAACATGGGTGTTTCATTTGAAAAACTAAATTTGGTAGCATTTCCGGCAACACCGGATGTGCTAAAAAAATTGATACATTTATTAAAAAAAGCAAGAATGAATATTATTACTTAAATAATTACTTTTTGAAAAAAAGAAGTAAGTTTAGATGTTATCAGCCGAGGCGACTCGGACCGAACACCCTGTATATCATGAGGAGTGATAATATTACTTCTCTTGGGCGGTAATATGCAGGTTTGCTCTCAGATTGTCAAGTTACGCATAATATTTTGTTAAATTAGTATTTAATTGCTTCTGTAGCATTTTATTTTGTTAAAATTTTTGCCTGATAATAATGTGTGTGAATAAAATCGCATACAAACCTCGGTGGTAATGGTATTACCCCTTGTGCTTTATACATTATGCATAAGCAGTCGGGGTTAAGACCATATTTACCACCTCGCTTGTAGAGTATATTTCACACCTCTAGAGGCTAAATTACGGAATTTTAAAAATTTCCGAAAACTTATTTCCTAGGCGTAAATTATGTGAAACCGGTTAAAATGCTCTACGACGAGCAGGTTTTGCTCCAAGTATAGCTCGATTTTTTAGCTGGCAGAAAATCAACCATACTATTATGTAAAATTGTTTCACGAAGTTGCCAGCGCAAATCGTTTTTGCATATAATTTTTTTATTTTTTAAAGCCAAAAAATTAAAAACGCTTTACGATATAATTTAGTTTTGCCATGATTCTAGTGAATTTTAACTGTTTTTTAGTGTTTTTGTCGGACTTATAGTTTTTGAGAAAAACGCATTTAAAATTTGGAAAAAAAAATTTTCAATTTGCTAATTAAACCGCCGAGTGAAAAAAACAACATTTTTTAATTTTTTTTTAATATTCTATA
>NW_025401063.1:2560341-2561816 GCF_015345945.1 Tribolium madens
TTTCAATTTTTTAATTAAAAATAAGGTTTTTGTATAATTATTTTATGATTTAATATCTGACGACGTTAAACTTTGGTGTTTGTAATAAACGAACTGATTTTAGACACTATTATGTGAATAGACTTGACTTGACCTGACCTCTTCGTCTACATGGGCTTAGTATACATTTATTTTTCTATATTTTGTATTTTTAGTAAAAACATGGTAATTTCTAAAATTTTCCTACCTTGCCTACCTTGATTGCCCATTCTCAGGCTTTTCTTTCGGTTTATCGCCATAATAAGGCGTTAATCCTCGCAATTCCTTGTTAACAAAGCCCTGAAATGCACCAATTTGGACTAATTTGGTCCAATCAGTATCGAATGCGGTTAGGGGAGAACGGCTGGATTATGTGATTCCAGTCACGCGGATCCGTTTGCCCTCTTTTACATTTTGGCCTGGCACAAAGGTTGTTCCATCTATAGGCAATTCGGGTAATGGCGACATTTGACGTGCGTGTAAGCCGCCGCAATTACGTCTGAGAGAAGCAAACATATTGAATGTATTTTTCGCCGTTAAACGTTATGACCTCGAAAATAAGTACTTGTGTACATTAACCCCACACTGAGACAACTAAAAGGCTTTTTCTGCCTCGCAAACTTCGTTTAAGCGACCGACGTGGAATAAAATACGACGGCGCGTTTATGAAAAATGCTCAAACGAAATTATGCACGTCTGGAGAGCACCAGATTAAGGGAAAATATTTATCAAAAATTTTTGAGACTGAAATTTTCGTCAAAACAAACCTAAAACCGAAAATTCATCAAGTAAGATAGAAAATTACGTTATTTTTGATTTTGCTTTAGGTATCGAAAATATCATTATTTTTTAGCTTTTTTTGAAGTATCAAGAACGTTGCCTTGCCAGAAACGCATTTTTGCAAATTTTTGTTCAAAAAAGCAAAAAAATAGCTAATTAGGTTTAAAACGGTGTTATTCATACTTTTTTTCATGCATTTAAGCACATTTTTAAGTAAAAACTTAGTTTGTTCTTATAAGATTTGGCCAATATAGATAAAAAAAATATTAAATTAAATTAACATTTATGTTATTATGCCCTATCTTGCTGGATGCATTTTTTTTTTGGAAGTGCAACTCATTTATTTTGCAAATTTTTTTCAAAACAAATTGACAATGTTTGTTGGAATTATTTTGCTCAATTTAGCTGATTTTTAAGTAAGATTTTGTCAAACAAGTCAACAAATTACTAAAATAATGTTATTTTTGTCTTTCTTGAATGTTTAAACACGTTTTTTGGCGAGACACGCATCTTTTTCTAAAATTTTACTCAAACAAGTCAMAAAACTACCAAATTAGGTCAAAAATAATATTTCTATTGTTCTTACATTTGAACACTTTTTTGGGATCAAAAACTGTTTTTTTGTAAAATTTTGCTAAAACAAACCTAAAACTCACCAAATTAGATAACCAATAACG
>NW_025401063.1:2562416-2606260 GCF_015345945.1 Tribolium madens
ATCACTTACATGTGATGTGAATTTAAGTAATATTTTAGCTTTTCAAAAGACTAAATAAATAAATAAAAATAAAAAACCTGTTGCAGATTTTTGCTCAAAAAATTCTTTTTCGAACGTTTAAACACACTTTTTAAAGTAAAAGCTAAGTTTTATCTCAAAGTTTAGCCGATGCAGACCAAAAAATCACCAAAATAATGTTATTTTTGTATTTTTTGAAACAGGTTTTTTTGTCAGAGACGCACCTTTTTCTGAAATTTTACTCAAACAAATCTAAAAATTACCAAATTAGGTCAAAAATGAAACTCCTATTATTTTTACTTTTTTGAACGTTTGAACACGTTTTTGAGGTCAAAAACTGTTTTTTTTGTAATATTTCGCTAAAACAATCGTAAAACTCAGCAAATTAGATAGAGAATAACGTCATTTTTGACTATTTGTCTCCATTTAGCGTTTGTTTTTGAGCAAAATCTTGCCAAAATAAATCGAAAATTATCTACGAGTACATCAGAGATTTAGTATATATTTTTTAGCATTTCCAAAGAATCAAAAAGATTTTTCTGTCGCAGATTTTTGCTCAAAAGACAAAAAAAAAACGCGAAATTGGTATTTAAAACAGTGTTTTTTTCCTTTTTCGAGCGTTAAAGCACATTTTTTTAAGTAAAAACTACATTTTCTCGTAAAGTTTACCCAACGCACACCAAAAAAATCATCAAAATAAATTGACATTTATGTTATTTTGGCTTGTTTTACTCGATTCAGTTTTTGAGTAAGATTTTGTCAAACAAGCCGAAAAATGACCACAATAATATTATTTTTGTCTTTTTGTTTAAACACGTTTTTTGGGGAGAGACCCACTTTTTTCTGAAATTACCAAATCAGGTTAAAAGTGATACTCCTATAACTTTTATTATTTTAAGCGTTTAAACAGGTTTTTGAGGTCAAAATCTGTTTTTTTTGTTGCAACATTTCGCTAAAACAAACTTAAAACTCATTAAATTAGATAGAGAAGGACGTCATTTTTGATTTTTTTTGCTCTATTTAGCGTTCGTTTTTGAGCAAGTTTACGAGTACCTGTACAAAAATTAAGTAATTTTTCAGCTTTTTCAAAGAATCAAAAATGTTTACTGTCGCAGATTTTTGCTCAAAAAACAAAAAAACGCGAAATTAGTTTAAAACGGTTTTTTTAGTAAAAACTGCATTTTTTCGTAAAGTTTACCCAATGCAGATCAAAAATCATCAAACTAGATTGAAATTTATGTTATTTTGGTTTGTTTCGCTCGATTTAGCTTGTTCTTGAGTAAGATTTTGTCAAACAAACCAAATACTTCTAACTTAAATAACACTTAATAATTTAATCGATTGCTGATTTAAATTTCGGGTTCAAAATTTTGTATTTCGAATTTTAGATTTCGGGTTCCACATTTTTGATGCAAGGTTTTAAATTCCGGGTTCCGGGTCCTGTAATTTAAAATCGCCGTTTTCCACGAAAAAAATCCAAGTGCGTGTGCTTGATTGGTGAAAATTAAAGTTTATTAATTCGTTTAAAGCGCCCTTGCAGTGGCTTTTTATTTATATAAAACGCACGTAACGATGGTTATCAGCGCCCGGTAACCGAGGTTCCCTTGACCCGCACGCAGTGCCTTCTGCGATTTTCTGCCACTCTTATTTAATTATACGATTTAACGGAATAATCTGTCACGAATGTTGTTCGGCATGAAAAAACTTGCCATCTTTATCCTTCCGAGCAGAAAGAATAGAGGGTAAAAGTTTGCCGGCGAAATTGCGAGAGACTCTTTGACATTCGAGCTATAAATCTGGCTGCCCATACCAGAGAAAGGTGCATTGCTTTTTATGTATGATCTGCCAAAGCCAAACAAATTGCGGCCCGGAAGCGAACCGACTCGCCACATGGTCAATTCAAATCACGGTTTATGCCAAAATGTACCAGAGTTGGGGTGATTAATGGACGGCTCACCTCCATGCACCTTGCATTCAACTTGAGTTTCATAATTGAAAATCACGCCAGCGCTGCCCAAATAAACATTAACTTTTAGAGAGTTGCAAACAGCAAGCAAACATTTAGACAAAAAATTGGGCAAACTATGCTTTTAGGGTAAAGCCGAAAGAGATGATCAGCGGGATTAATCGTGCTAAATTATTTTTTAGCTTTTTTGAAGAATCAAGAACGTTGCTTTGCCAGAAATGCGTTTTTTTGCAAATTTTTGCTCAAAAAAGCAAAAAAATCGCTAATTAAGTTAAAAACGGTGTTATTCGTACTTTCTTATGCATTTAAGCACATTTTTAAATAAAAACTTAGTTTGTTCTTATAAGATTTGACCAATATAAATCAAAAAATTATTAAATTAAATTAAAATTTATGTTATTATGCCCTGTATTGCTGGATGCATTTTTTTGGAAGTGCAACTCATTTATTTTGCAACAAATTGACAATGTTTGTTGGAATTATTTTGCTCAACTTAGCTGATTTTTAAGTAAGATTTTGTCAAACAAGTACAAATTACTAAAATAATGTTATTTTTGTCTTTTTTGAATGTTTAAACACGTTTTTTGGCGAGACACGTATCTTTTTCTAAAATTTTACTCAAACAAGTCAAAAAACTACCAAATTAGGTCAAAAATAATATTTCTATTGTTTTAACATTTTTGTGCATTTGAGCAAAAACTGTTTTTTGTGAAATTTTGCTTAAACAAACCTAAAACTCACCAAATTATATAAGGAATATCGTTATTTTTGATTATTATGCTTCATTTAGCGCTTGTTTTTGAGCAAGATTTTGCCAAAATAAATCGATCATCACCTACATGTATCAGAAATTAAGTAATATTTTAGCTTTTCAAAAGAATGTTGCAGACTTTTGCTCAAAAATCAAAAAAAAACGGAAAATTAGTCAAAAACGGTGGGTTTTTTTCGAACGTTTAAACACACTTTTTAAAGTAAAAACTAAGTTATTTCGCAAATTGTAGCCGATGCAGAACAAAAATCATCAAATTAGATTGAATTTTATGTTATTTTGACCTATTTCGCTCGATTCAGGTTGTTTTTGTGTAAGATTTTGTCAAAGAAGCCGAAGAATCACCAAAATATTATTATATTATTTTTGTGTTTTTTGAATGTTTATACACGCTTTTTGGCAAAAGAAGCACCTTTTCCTAAAATTTTATTCAAACAAGTCGAAAAATTACCAAATCAGGTCAAAAGGATATTCCTATTGTTTTTACTTTTTTGAGCATTTAAACACGCTTTTGAGGTCAAAAATATTTTTTTTTTGTAAGATTTTGCTAAGACAAACCTAAAACTCTCCAAATTAGATAAAGAATATTATTTTAAATTTAGCAAACTATACTTTTAGGGTAAAGCCGAAAGAGATGGTCAGCGGGATTAATCGTGCTAAATTATTTTTTAGCTTTTTTGAAGAATCAAGAACGTTGCGTTGCCAGGAACGCGTTTTTTGCAAATTTTTGCTCAAAAAAGCAAAAAAATCGCTAATTAGGTTAAAAACGGTGTTATTCGTACTTTTTAAGCACATTTTTAAATAAAAACTTAGTTTGTTCTTATAAGATTGGACCAATATAAATCAAAAAATTATTAAATTAAATTAAAATTTATGTTATTATGCCCTGTATTGCTGGATGCATTTTTTTTGTAAGTGCAACTCATTTATTTTGCAACAAATTGACAATGTTTGTTGGAATTATTTTGCTCAATTTAGCTGATTTTTAAGTAAGATTTTGCCCAACAAGTCAACAAATTACAAAAATAATGTTACTTTTGTCTTTTTTGAGTGCTTAAATAAGTTTTTTGGCGAGAGACGCACCTTTTTTTAAAATTTTACTCAAACAAGTCAAAAAATTACCAAATTAGGTGAAAAATAATGCTTCTACTGTTTTTACTATTTTGAGTATTTGAACACGTTTTTGAGGAAAGATTTCGCTAAAACAAACTTAAAAGTCACCAAATTAGATGACGAATAACGTAATTTTTGATTATTTTGCTTCATTTAGCGCTTGTTTTTGAGCAAGATTTTGCCAAAATAAATTGAGAATCACCTACATGTATCAGAAATTAAGTAATATTTTAGCTTTTCAGAGGAATAAAAATGCTGCTTTTCTGTTGCAGATTTGTGCTCAAAAAAACAAGAAAAAAAAAGAAATTGGTCAAAAACGGTGATTTTTTCTTTTTTAAACGTTTAAACACACTTTTTAAAGTAAAAACTAAATTTTTTCGCAAAGTTTAGCCGATGCAGACCAAAAATCATCAAATTAGATTAAAATTCATGTTATTTTAACCTGTTTTTGCTCGATTCGGGTTGTTTTTGAGTAAGATTTTATCAAAGAAGCCGAAAAATCACCAAAATAATGTTATTTTTGTGTTTTTTGAATGTTTATACAGGTTTTTTGGCGAAAGAGGCACCTTTTTCTAAAATTATATTCAAACAAGTCGAAAAATTACCAAATCAGGTCAAAAAGATATTCCTATTGTTTTTACTTTTTTGAGCATTTGAACACGCTTTTGAGGTCAAAAACAATTTTTTTTGTAAGATTTTGCTAAGACAAACCTAAAACTCACCAAATTAGATAGAGAATAACGTTATTTTTGATAATTTTGCTCCATTTAGCGCTTGTTTTTGAGTAAAATTTTTGCCAAAATAAATCGAAAATCACTTACATGTGATGTGAATTTAAGTAATATTTTAGCTTTTCAAAAGACTAAATAAATAAATAAAAATAAAAAACCTGTTGCAGATTTTTGCTAAAAAAATTCTTTTTCGAACGTTTAAACACACTTTTTAAAGTAAAAACTAAGTTTTTTCGCAAAGTTTAGCCGATGCAGACCAAAAATCATCAAATTAGATTAAAATTCATGTTATTTTAACCTGTTTTCGCTCGATTCAGGTTGTTTTTGTGTAAGATTTTGTCAAAGAAGCCGAAAAATCACCAAAATAATGTTATTTTTGTGTTTTTTGAATGTTTATACACGTTTTTTGGCGAAAGAGGCACCTTTTTCTAAAATTATATTCAAACAAGTCGAAAAATTACCAAATCAGGTCAAAAAGATATTCCTATTGTTTTTACTTTTTTGAGCATTTGAACACGCTTTTGAGGTCAAAAACAATTTTTTTTGTAAGATTTTGCTAAGACAAACCTAAAACTCACCAAATTAGATAGAGAATAACGTTATTTTTGATAATTTTGCTCCATTTAGCGCTTGTTTTTGAGCAAGATTTTGCCAAAATAAATCGAAAATCACCTACATGTATCAGAAATTAAGTAATGTTTTAGCTTTTCAAAAGAATGTTGCTGACTTTTGCTCAAAAAACAAAAAAAACGGAAAATTAGTCAAAAACGGTGGGTTTTTTTCGAACGTTTAAACTCACTTTTTAAAGTAAAAACTAAGTTATTTCGCAAATTGTAGCCGATGCAGAGCAAAAAATCATCAAATTAGATTGAAATTTATGTTATTTTGACCTGTTTCGCTCGATTCAGGTTGTTTTTGTGTAAGATTTTGTCAAAGAAGCCGAAAAATCACCAAAATAATGTTATTTTTGTGTTTTTTRAATGTTTATACACGTTTTTTGGCAAAAGAAGCACCTTTTTCTAATATTTTATTCAAACAAGTCGAAAAATTACCATATCAGGTCAAAAGGATATTCATATTGTTTTAACTTTTTTGAGCATTTAAACACGCTTTTGAGGTAAAAAACAATTTTTTTTTGTAAGATTTTGCTAAGACAAACCTAAAACTCACCAAATTAGATAGAGAATAACGTTATTTTAAATTTGGCAAACTATGCTTTTAGGGTAAAGCCGAAAGAGATGGTCAGCGGGATTAATCGTAAAATTACAGGTTGTTCCGGCTAAATCCTACATTAGAAGTATTAGGAGTTCTAAAATTGATATTTATCTAGAATTTTCTTTGTAGCCATCATCGGTTAGGTTCTGCTCAATGAAAATATTTTCAAGATGGCGGCACTTCTTGTTACACCGGAAGTGAATATCAACATGGTTATTTTAAATAGAAAGTTTTGTTTTTATTGAGTTTTTGGATTACCCAAGTGATTATGAGAGGGTTTTCATTAATTATCCCTAAACCTAAGTTTAGCCGTTTTCGAAATATTTAAATTTTTTTAAAAGATTTTTGATTTAAATCTTTCTATTCAAAAATCGATAATCTACCATTTTTTATTATGTTAAAACCGTATTTGGGTATACGAAAGAGAAAGGTTAGACCTGTCCTTTGGTGTATTTATAATTGGAAAAATAATTAACAAACCGCCAAAATGTAAGGTACGTTTAGGAATCTTCAAATACCCTTAACTCAATTTTTCTAAATGAAACACCCCATTTTTCTCTTTATTAAATGGAGAAGAATTTAGTTCTGCTTCGATCTATATTAACATTCCCTATACCTATGTTTGATAGTTTTCAAATTATAGTAACTTGTTTTGATATTGGGAGAAATTCATTGGCCATAGCGACTTTAGCAGAGATTGTCATAGAAAGAAGAAAAGAATAGAATGTCGAAGTTATTCAAATTTAGATTAAGTAAATTAAATTTGTATTTACGAAAAGAATAACACAATTGTGAAAAAACTTGGCATTTTTTCAGTGAGAAATGTTTCATTGTAAAAATAAGTTAAAATAACTTGGAAATCATCAATTTAAGTATAGAGAATGTTGATACAGATCGATGCAGAAATAAATTCTCTTTCATTTAGTGAAGAAAAAATTGAGGTCTTTTACTTGAAAAAATTCATTTACTGGTATTTGAAATTTTCCAGACGTAACCTTAAATTTGGGAGGTTTGTTAATTATTTCTCCAATAAAAATACACGAAAGAAAAGTTCTAACCTTTCTTTTTCATATGCCTAAATGCGATTTCAAAAGAATTTAAAATGGTAGAGCTATGGATTTTTGGAGAGAAAGATGCAAATTAATTTTTTTTAAGTATAAGTATTTCAAAAACGGTTAAATTTAGGTATAAAGAACTCTGATAAAAAAAATTCAAAATTACTTCAGCAATCCAAAAACGCAATAGAAAACATAACTTTCTATTTAAAATAACGAAGTTGATACGCATTTCCGGTGTAACAGGAAGTGCTGCCATCTTAAAAATATTTTCATTAATCAGGATCTAAACGATTATAGCTATAATCAAAATTTTAGATAAATATAACGTTTAGAACTTAGAATCTTATAACTCCCAATACTTCTAATGTGGGGTTTAGCCGGAACAGCCTGTATCTTTTCTAAATTATTATTTTTAGTCTACACTGTTGTTTTTTAGATATTGAGTTCAATCCTACTAACAAGATAAAAATTCTAAATAAAGTAATGGTAATTTTTAAACTTTTGTTAACATGAAAAAAAAACTAATTTCAAAAAATTTCAGAAATAGTTCCAGTAATTCAAAAAAAATGTAGGTAATTTTTGTTTGAGGAATTAACAATGTCACGTATTCTAGAGATGCATCATAAGTTCATAAGAATATGTTAAATTTTGTCAAACAATTTCGGAGGGAATAAAATGACAAATTATTAGTCAAAAACTAGGAAATAAAGCTTGATTTTATTACCTGTTGCAAATCATGTAATCAAAAGTGTGTAATCTCAATGTATTTAAAACTGTACTAAAAATAATAAAGACTGTGTTTTGTGACGTTAAAATTTTAATTTTCTATTTATTTTGATTTAAAAATTAAAGAGGTAATAATTATTCAAAAAAATACAGAAGACAAGGAAGATCAAAAAAGCACAATTTATGCTTTTCATCGCCTTCCTTCAAAGATTCTCGTTTGAAATTTACGTTTTACGATTGATAACATTTTTCTATTGTAATAAGATCCTGATTGAAGCGCTCGCAATGCTCGTTGCTCACTTACTCAAGTTTTTCCCGAAAAATCAAATAATCAAAATGATTAATTTACTCAAGAACACCGATTTGTGGTAAAATACAGGATGTTTCGGCTAAACCTGCATTGGAGGTATTGAGAGTTTACCTCAATGAAAATATTTTCAAGATGGTGGCACTTCCGGTTATACCGGAAGTGAATATCAATTTTGTTATTTTAAATAAAAAGCAACGTTTTTTATTGCGTTTTTAGATTACCCAAGTGATTCTGAGAGAGTTTTAATCAAATGTTCAAACTTTTTGAATTCCTGTATTTGCGCCTTCCTGTCCAAAAACTGATAACTCTGCCATTTTTAACTAACTTGGAAAGATCAGATTAAAAAGTGTTTTTATTTCTGTTTTATTGAATTTTTAAAATTCCCGTTTAAAAATTGTGTCAGTTTGGAATAACTTTGTAGTTGCGAGTCAATTGATGTCAAAAATGTAATATGGAACAACATCGACATTGAGCGATTTATTTGTTTAAAAGTCACGTCAGAAAGCGGCGGAAATGCAGTGAAAAGAGACAATTCGTAATAGTAGCAAAACACATTATATGGTGTAAATTGTTCTTTAGCTTGCATTTCCAATTTCCCAGTGGAAATTAAAAGTAACACGGGACGTCACTCATTTTAGGAACTCCGAACCAAATTCAAATTCATGACGAATTGTATTTTCAATGTTGGCGGAGATAAAACGTGCCCGAAATATGCACTTAATCCTAATTTAAATACATGATGTAAACTAGTTTTAAATTAAAATGGCATGTTCTAGTTTCGGCCCAAATTCCGTATTTAATTAATTTCCATTCTACATTTGCTGCAAGTACTTACGTCTTGTTCTGGTAACTAGTCAAGTGTCATTATTTGAAGTTTGACTCAAGCGCTGTGTTTGATTTTGAAGATGAATTACCTTTGCAATGTCCACAAAGTTCCAACAATGGCGTTTTGTGCTCGCACAAAAACTCGACTCTATTAAAACCGATCTCTTTCATGAAAGATAACAAACAAATCCATCGACTCGTGTGCGAGATTTGTGAACTGTGAGTCGATAGACTTGCATCTAAAAACACAGGGCGACAAAAAAAAGTCATGTCGTGACAACTTGACAAATTTTACATCATTTTGTTCGTCTCAGTAAGACAAATCAAATGCACTAAAAAAATTTCAAAAAGTCCACATACTTTGAACTTTACTTTTTTTTATTTAAATGAATTTAAAATACTTTAACTTTAAAAAATCATTACTCAATAACTATTACGCCGATTTCCTTCAAATAAAGACAATTCTAAAAGGATGGACTTGCCCTTTAGAATAATATATGCAATTTGAAATTGTATATTGGCAAACATTTCTTCGAACAGTGTTAATCTAAGAAAAACTCTACAAGTATTTTTTTTTCTTTGTCACCATCGTGTAGAGCATCTTTTTATTAGTGAGAATCCAAATTTTTAAAATAATATACCGAGTAGTTTTTAAGATATGATTTTTTGAAGTTAAGGTTTGCTATTCAGGTATTGCCCCATTTAGGAGAAATGCATGTTAATCTTACTTAAAATTGCATTTTTATAAAAGTATTTGTTTTAAGACTCTTCTTTTGCTAAAAATGGTCAATTGCACCTTCCTTGTTCTAATTAGTATAAACAAAAAACTGTTTCTTTACTTAAAACAAACAAAGAGTACTTGCGTACTTATTAAAGCAGATAAAGAGTTTTTTTGTTCTAAAAATGATCACTGATCATTGAGCAAAAAGGATCTAGAAGTTTAAAGCAGTAGCTTTAAATATAAGAACAAATCTTTTTCAAATTAAATGACTTTCCTTTCAGATTCCAACCTGTTTACTTTGTTCTAGCTTTCTGAACTTATTTTTGAAAATGTTCTCAGCAATAGCTTTTTCATCACTTTCTACTGATGTTGAATGCAATAAGTCAGTTGCTTCGTGTGCAACTGTTATCGCAACAACTACTACCAATAAGCTAACTGAAGCTAATCGCAGAATGTATTAACAAAATAAAACAGGTGACTTATTGCATTTAACATCACTCGAAAGTGATGAGAAAGCATTTGCTCAGAACATTTTCAAAAAAAGTTCAGAAAGCTAGAACAAAGTGAACAAGTCGAAATCTGAATGGAAAGTGATTTGATTTGAAAGAGATTTGCCCTTATATTTAAGGCTCGTGTCTTAAACTACTAGATCCTCTTTGCACAATGATCAGTGGTCATTTTTAGAACAAAAAAACTCTTTATTTGCTTTAATTAGTACGCATGTACTCTTTATTTGTTTTAAGTAAACAAACAGTTTTTGTTTATTGTAATTAGTACAAAAAAGGTGCAATTGACCATTTTTAAGCAAAAGAAGAGTTTTAAAACAAATACTTTTGTAAAAATGCAATTTTAAGTAAGAATAACATGCATTTCTTCTATATTGAGGAATGCTTGATTAGCAAACAATAACTTCATATCTTGAACACTACTCGGTATATTTTTTTGAAAATCTGGATTACAATTAATAAAGAGATGCTCTACACGATGGTAATGATGAAAAAAAATACTCGTAAGATAATAATTCATAATTTGTTCTTTGTATTATAATTTAAAAAAAGAAAATAAAAAAGTGGTTTTAGTTAAAATTTTGTTCAACAAATACTCACTAAACTATCAGTTTTTTTCAGAAATACGTAACTTGAAAGAGTTTTAAAGGTTATAAAAACGATACCGAAGGTTTTTTTTAAGTAATTATTTAAGCGTTTCATTCACAAATATTAATAAAACAGTAGTATTTTCAAAAACGTTTTTGCCGAGCACAAAAAATAACATAATTAAGCATTTTATTTGTTTACCTGTTATATTATTTTTTTAAATAAGAATTTTTTTAATATTTATTTTATAGTTAGAAATGTCACAAAAGTAACCACTTTTATGACAAAAGTAAAAGTTTTATTTTTCAGCTATGGAGTAAAAATTCTATTTTTGCGCCTTAGCGTTTTTACTTATACTATGACATTATTGACAATGTTGTTTCTTTTTTGTCTTTTTCGCTGTTTTAGCAAATTCTGAAGAGACATTGTAAATCATCAGCATTTAACATTTTGCCCTACCAATTGCACTAGTTAAATTAATAAATCTCAACACAAATTCCGATACTGTGCGTGATGTTTGTTTATAATTTCATTACTTGGAAAGAGTTCTCATTATATGGTTTATTTACTTGCTAATTATAATGTTGCTCTTGACTCTTAATTTGAATAGAAATTAAATTTTCTATATCTTAAAAAAATACTGTTTTGCAATAAACAGTTATTGAAAAAATTGTTGTTTATTGTAATTAGTACAAAGAAGGTGCAATTGACCATTTTTAAGCAAAAGAAGAGTCTTAAAACAAATACTTTTATAAAAATGCAATTTTAAGTAAGAATAACATGCATTTCTTTCTCCTATATGGAGCAATGCTTGATTAGCAAACAATAACTTCAAAAAATCATATCTTGAAAACTACTCGGTATATTTGATGAAAAAAAAATAACTCGTAGGGTTTTTCTTAGATTATTTCGAACTTTTTCGAACACTGTTCGAAGAAAAGTTTGCCCATATTTAATTTCAAATTGCATATCATTCTAAAGGGCAAGTCTATCCCTTTAAAATGGTCTTTATATAAAGGAAATCGGCTTAATAGTTATTGAGTAATGTTTTTTTAAAGTTAAAGTATTTTAAATTCATTTAAATTAGAAAAAAATTATTTTGTTCAAAATGTGTGGACTTTTAAAATTTTTTAGTGCATTTGATTTGTCTCACTGAGACGAACAAAATGAAATTTGTAAAGTTGTCACAACATGACTTTTTTGTCGCCCTGCGAAATTTTCTCATAGACAAATAATTATTGCGTTTTTGTCTAGATATAATCTAGTGAAAAGTTCGCTCACGCTAACACCTCATCTGTCCGATAACGATCAATATGACCGGCGATTTATCGGTTTTCTGCCACAGAAGGTGCGAGAATGCATTGTTGTGTTTATTTCCGTCGGCTGTCAGGGGAATTGTAATAAGTAGTTTGGGTAAATTGGTTTTATACGCTCCCTCGTTGGCAATCCTCTTTAAAGAAAAGAGAGGAAAAAATAGCGCAACTTAACTCGTACTCAAAGTGCTTAAAGACATTGTTCGCTCCTCCAAATAATGCTGCTCTTTCCCCTCCGGAATAGAACACAGTTGTTTTTTCTTTGACAGGAGCATTAATCACGAAAATATCCATTAGGAGGACCGCGACCTCGCCATAATTTGTCAGTATTAATGGATTTTCGGTGGTAATTTTAAAGCGTGCGTGTTAAAAGAAAATAAATGAGTGGACGAGGCCCTTATCAGATGCTAAATGCACCCGGTCAATATCTCGACAAGTCGAGACTACAAATATCAACTCTGTGACAAAGTTAGTTGCCAACTCGCCTCTTGTATCTCCAAATAAAACTTTGCGCTGCTGTGTCAAAGACAGCAGACACTTATCTCTCGAACGGTTTATTTTTAATGAGGGGAAAATTTCATGGAAAGACTAAACACGAAATGAGAATAATTAATGTCAAGAGAGATTAATTTCTGGACGAAATTTCAACGGAAGTTCGATAGATTTCGTTTGTTTGCCACGAAAAAAGATAAGGATACTTCCGGGAGTAATTAGGAGGAGGGTTAGAGATTTTAGACACCTCTCATCTCCGGAATGGAAATCTTGATCACATTTAGCGACCTTGAACTCGAGCGGTTAGTCACTTGGCTGTGCACCCATTAAAAATTAAATTAAATTAAAAATAATAATTCATTATTGGTTCTTTGTATTATAATTTAAAAAAAAAGAAAATAAAAAAGTTATTTAAGTTAAAATTTTGTTCATCAACAAATTCTCACTAAACTATCAGGTTTTTTCAGAAATACGTAACTTGAAAAAGTTTCAAAGGTTAGAAAAACGATACCAAAGGGTTTTTTCAATTAATTATTTAAGCGTTTCATTCACAAATATTAATAATTTTTTCTTAAACAAAAACAGTAATATTTTCGTTTTTTCGAAAACGTTTTTGCCAAGCACAAAAAATAACATAATTAAGCATTTTATTTGTTAACCTGTTATGTTATTTTTTTTAAATAAGAATTTTTTTAATATTTATTTTATAGGTAGACCTTTTTTATCCGCAAATGTCACTAAAGTAACCACTTTTATGACACAAGTAAACGTTTTACTTTTCAGTTATGGAGTAAAAATTCTATTTTTGCGCGTTTTTACTTATACTATGACATTATTGACAATGTTGTTTCTTTTTTGTCTTTTTCGCTGTTTTAGCAAATTCTGGAGAGGTACATTGTAGATCATCAGCATTTGGTATTTTGTACTACCAACTGCACTAGTTAAATTAATAAATCTCAACACAAATTCCGATACTGATGCGTGATGTTTGTTTATAATTTCATTACTTTCAAAGAGTTCTCATTATTTTGTTTATTTACTTGTTAATTATAATGTTGCTCTTTACTCTTAATTTGAATAGAAATTAAATTTGCTATATCTTAAAAAATATATTGTTTTGCGACAAACAGTTATTGAAAAAATTGGTAATAAAAACAAAAATAGTCAAAATCTATACTCGACTATAACTTTCAAACGATGTATAAGAATTTTAATATTTTCTTGACTTATACACATTTTGCCAGTGTTCACGTTATATATAATCCAATATAATGTCCAAATACAATTTTTTTTCAAAATTCATTTCTGGTGTGCCTACAACGTTTTAGGCACTTTTCTGAGTCTCTCAGACTCCTAGAAATACATTTTGATCACTTTTTAAGTTTTTAATTTGTTCGATTTTTGTCAAAATTTTGGTCAGTTTTCGGAGCGAATTACCGCAAATAACTCCGAAACTAAAGTCAATAATCTCTTTATATTCATTATTGTTGAAAAACAAATTAAATTTTCTAAATTAAAAAAAAATTATTGTTCTGCAAAAAACAGTTAAAATATTTAGTCAAAACCCATATTCGATTATAACTTTTAAATTAACTAAAAATTCTAGTTTTGCGACTAAGCGTTTTTACTTTTACCATGACATTACTGACATTTACTAATAATAATGTTTCTTTCTTGTGTCTTTGCTGCTTTAGCAATTTCTGATGAGGTACGTTGTAGATAATCAGCATTCAACATTTTGCACTACTAACTGCACTAGTCATGCACTAGTTAAATTAAGTAGAAACTGAGTTCATATTCTATCCGATTTGAAAATGTTTTGTAGAAATTATAAGAAATCAAAAAAGCAAAATAACACTCCTACAAAATTCATTTAAACTAATAACAGAAACGGAAATTGCGTTTTATTTTTGTAAATCTAAAGAGGTTTAAAACTGTCGTGTTTTTTCTGTTTTTGGAGGTTTAAAATTTTGTCCCATGAAATAACACAAGCATGGGCGTCGTTTGAAGGGGGCAAGGTGGGTCATGTGCCCCCCTGGAAGTTTGCCTAAGACATTTTTTCGGAATAAGTTTTATTCCGTTAGGGGTAAACTATTTTTTTCCAATTTTGTTGTGAAAAGCAACCATTGTGATATGTCATTTTAGTTGTCAAATGTGTTTAATTTTATCACTAGTTATAAACTATGACATTATTTTATCACTAGTGTTAAAAAGTGTGACATAAAGAAAACAAATAACACTATTTTCATAGCCACGCCACGATTTTGTAAAATTATTGAAATCACAGATTTAAAACCAAATTGGAAAAAATCTTGTATAAAACACGATTCAAAATGGCTGTTTTTTGCACACGTCTAGTAAAAAACACGCTCATTTTGCAACTTGTTTTTTTTAATTTTTTTTAGTAACATTTTTTAACTTTTTTGTTCATAGACGATTTTGGTTGAGAAAAACAAAATTTAAAACTTTTATTTCTTTAATTTTTTTATTTCTATTGATTATTGTTTTTTTGAATGCATTTTGAAAGAGTTTTTATTTTATGTTTTGATTTCCAAGTGGTTACATTTTAATTTTAATTTTTATATTTTTTATATATTTTTTTTACTTTTACACTTTTATACTCCAATTTATAGTTTTAGAGATTTCTGTCTTATAGTTTCATTTATAATTTCCGTTAATAGAAAAAATATGGTTTTACGTTCCTATTTTGTATGACCTGTTTTTGTGTTTGTAATAAAGTATGTATTTTTAAACTGCGATGAGGTTGCCCTTTTTTAAAAAAAAATTGTAACGACGCCCATGAACAACTTTATTGAATTTTTTACATAAGTATTTTGATTTCTAAAAGTACTTATATTTTTGTGATTTTTTCATATTCCTACCCCAAGGTGACAAACACCTAAATTTGAATTAAATTTTTTGTGTTTTTTTTCGCTGGCTGATATATTGACAGTTTCAAAGAGCAAATAATTGTTGAGCTTTTATTTAAATTCTAAATTTCAAGCATCATATTTTGCACAGAAACTGTTTACAGATAATTGAAACCTTCTCGTCTCTTTAATAACGCTCTCGTTTAAATCTTGGCGATTTAGTCAAATTATCGCTCGAGTTTGTAATCCGCGAAATTACATCTCGTCGATTTTTTGCCCCTCTTGTGCCAAATGCGCTCTCATAATAGTGCAACTGCAGCGTCTGGTTCTGCATCTAAACGAATTAGCAACAAAGTTTGCCTCTTTATCGTTGACACATAAATATTTACCCCGAATGTCGGCATTTCTTCACTTTTAATTTGAAACTCGTCGAAATCTTGGCTTAATTCCACGTGTGAAATGTAGGTCCGCGGTAACTGATGTGTTTAGAACTAATATATTTTTTGTCGGGCTCTATCTCGAACAACGGTAATGGATTGGGTTTGGTAAGGGTTAGTAGAGAGTTATCACCGGGAAAGATACAGTCACTTGAGTTATGAGTGTGGAGGAGGAAAGGGTTGAGAGTCAAGAGAATGGTCCTTGACAAGGCTATAGCCGCGTCGAAGCTACTCTGCGATGCCATTTATTATTTTTTTGACACTCTACTTAGAACAAAGTGAGACTCGCCACTAGCTTTTTGAATATTTCCGAACATTTCATTAGTCACCTATTGCGATGATGATAAATTTCAGGCTCCAAGACTCCAAAGAAACTTTTAAGCAGCGTCTTTATCAAACAGTTTAAAGTTTTCTCATATCATATTGCATAATATAACTTTGCGAGAGTTTGACTTTGAACCATTTGTACAAACACGGATGACTGAAAGGAATTCCACCCGAATTTCGTAATTGTCTATAAATATTTCAGTTCTGAAGTCCACCCCTTGAGGGCGAGGACGACATCTGCCGAGTCCTGGGAGTGGAATTGGCGAGGTGTAAACACGTTCCTGACGGGAAAGGTAGCGGATGTTTCCAGATTCCCATTGTTATGTAAAATAAAAATGATAGCAAGGGACGATTTGTTAAATGTTGCGCGATGGAAAGACCGTTCGATAGTCAGTGATTTATTTCGTTTTTACAATTTTTTACTTGGGTGGTCATGTTGGTTATCTCGAGTAGATTGCACTGTCAGCTTGTCACAAAGTCTTTTTGTTTGTAATGTTGTGTCTTGAGATGGAGTTCTTGTTATGGTGGCCTCGGAGTGTCATCCAAATTTTCCAAGACGTGCTTCCATGTGATTAAAAATCTATATATACAGGATGTTCCGTTTTTATTGTTACAAATTTGAACAGGTAAAAGAATATGGAATTTTAAGACAAAAGTTTCCTACAACCATGTATCAAAAAATGTGTTGTAAAGGAGCTAAAGTTTGTTTTTTTTTTTAAATGGAAATTACCAAGTCAAAATTTTGGTGAAAAAATTGGTAGCAGCTTGTCTCCATAGCCACAAATTTTGTTTGCTCTTTGTTTTTGTCCCTAGAAATTTTGTTAAAAAATTATGGTTATGTGTTCAAATTGAGATGTTGTCAAAATTTTGACTTTTATGAATCTTGTGTGCCTGTTTGCTCTTTGAAAGCGCTTTAATTGAATACCTGAGGACAGACATCATTATCTAAGGTCTAAAGACAGGATTCAGTGCTTATAATTTTGATAGAAACACACCGCAAGTAAGTACAATGTTGTGAACAAAAATGAGATTCTTGCTACAAAAACTTTGAAAAAAAAAGGATGTTTATACGGAAAAAAGTTATTTAGCAAAAGATACAAGTGGGTATTATGATGATTGGTAATAAATTTTGTGTAATTTATTGAAATGAGCTCAAAGTTGATGCATTTTATAAATTCTTCTTCAGCTTTTGTTTCAAAATTGTTACTTTTTCAACTCGTTCCTCAAAAACGATGCACAAGACACTAATTTAATTGCGTTCTTTCCGAGGTTCTTTCTCATTCACGTTTATTTGGTATTCTTGTCAATTTTTTGCTAAAAATTAAGAATGTTTAGCAAACCTGCATTACAAATTGCGTCTACATTTTAACGGGCCCTTTTTCTAACTTCCTGCTTGCGAACTATTCGTTTCCAAATTTCGAAAAACTGTTAGCGGTACCAAATTTGTACCTTTTTTTAGTGTTTCGTCTCTAAATTTTCTTAGACGATTTTTTGTGTTACGTTTGATGACATTGTTTTCAAATTAATTCAAAAAACCGGAACTGCCAACTTCCTTTATTAAAATTACCATGGATGAATTTACTAGTGATGCCAACGTTAAGACTGTTTGGCATTTCCATTTAAAAAAAAAGAGACTTTACACCCTCTGAAAGCGGTACTTTTTTAATGGGCTTGTATCGAAAAAACGTAAAAGAACTCTTTTTTGTGAAAAACTATGGAATTTAAAATTTTGTTGCTGAAAGTGGCAAGAAACTTCAGCAAAAATAGTTAGAGTTTTTTTAATCCTACAAATAAATCAAACAATATACCATTTTCAACTTAATTTGCTAATTTTTTGGCCCATTTGGGTAAAATTTTACTTAAAAAAGGCAAAACTGATTTCGTTTTCGACTCCTAATTTGGGTATTTTAGCAAAATTTTGTGAAAAAAATCAGTTTTGGCTCTAAAACGTTTTTATTCGCTTGAAAATAAATGGAATTAATACAATTTTTTGCCTCATTAATTTTTGGGCATTTTGGGCATCAAGAGATTTCTCGGCTTACTTGAGCAAAATGTCGCAAAGAAAAAGTGCATTTTTTTAACTGAAAAAGTCAAAGAGAATGTTATTTTCGACCAAGTTTGGTCATTTTTGCCAAAATTTTGAAAAATCTTTTAACCCAAAAACACGTTAAACGTTTTAAACTTTAAACTTGGTGGTTTTTTGCTTGTGAATAATTTTTTTCGAGAAAAAGTAGGTTTTAGCTCACCAAAGTAAATCCAGTAAAACACACTAAAATAGAACGGTAATTTGAATCTAGTTTAGTGATTTTGTGGCCTATTTTAGCGAAATTTTGCGAAAAAAAGTTTTTAGCTGAAAAACATTCTTTTACTCTCGAAAATGTCAAAAATAGCATAATTTTCGATCTAATTTGGTAATTTTTTGGCCTTTTTTAACAAAATTTTTTACTAAAATGGTTCAAAAATAATTGAAGCGGCAAAAATATTATCATTTCCGATCTAATTTGGTATGTTTTGGTCTGTTTAACGAAAAAAACACAGTTTATTAGCTTAAAAAAGCAAAAATAGCACAATTTTTATCGACTGGTTTGGACAAAATTTTGACCATTGTTTTTTCGGTAAAAAACACAACAAAACAAGTGTAACATGAATATTAAAAAGATTTTACTCAAAAAGGGTAAGTTGTATCGAAAAAACGCAAAAGACCTCTTTTTTCTAAAAAACTATGGAATTTAGAATTTTTGTTTTTGAAAGTAACAAGAAACTTCAGCCCAAACCCCCCCCAATTTAGGACGCTCCTGATTAATAATTTCGACATAAAGGTAATCAATTGAACCAAATTTTATAATTTTATCTAAAATGGTTTCTAAATATTGGTGAAAATCCATTAAAACAAGCACCTCTTTCAGAGCTCCCTTACATAGTATTTTTCAATACATGTTCATAGGAAACTTTTATCTTAAAATTCAATATTCTATCACCTGTTTAAATTTGTTACAACAAAAATGGAACACCCTGTATAAAAGAGTTCCGTGACTGACTGACAGACAACGCACAGCCTAAACCACACAAGCTAGAAACATGAAATTTGGCAGATACGTTCCTTAGAGGGAGTAGAGATTCGCTAAGAAGGGATTTTTCGAAAATCAATTTTTAAGAAGAGCGAAACGGGGTGTAAACATTTAAACGAAAATAAAATCAAAAAAATTAGGGAACATATTCTTTGGAGGGTGTAGAGGAACACTAAGAAAGGTTTTTTTTGAAAATATATATTTATATGGGTTGTCAACACTTATCATTAAAGATAGAAAATAAAATTTGGAAGATATGTTCTTTAGCGGTTGTATAGCTGAGATTCTAAAAAATCAGTTTTTAAGGGGATGAAATGGGGTGTACACGTTAAAACGAAGATGAAATTTGGAAAATATAATTCTTAGACAATGAAGTGCACTAATCAGGCACTTTTCAAAAACCAGCCTATAACGGGATGAAATAGGGTGCAAATATTCAACGAAATTATAAACAGAAAATCTAAAATTTTGATTTTTGAGGGTGTAGTCGAAAATTCAACGAGGTGAAACGGGGTGTAAGCGTTTGTAACATGCTTTCATCATTTTCTTAAAAATCAGTCCTCTGCTCCCACATTGTTTTGAGTTGATGAATCAAGAAAAAAATAGATAAACAGACTAACTTTACATTCCACCTTTAAAATTAACAAAAGTTTATACTGAAAAAAAAATAAAACAGCAAAATGGTGTTCCCGGTGGCAACTATCGGGTTCGTCAGGACCGGGCTGAATTAATTGATCCAAGTTTGGAGGAAAGGGGGAGAATTTATGGGGCACTCGTTTTCCTCCCATGAATTGCAAATTCTAATTGACCCTTAGAGCGTCGCATTGACTGCCGTGGCCCGGTTAGTAATTGATTTATCTCTAAACAGCGTACACCTATTGTACACAACAAATGGGAGGCACGCTTTAGCCGCCTCCACCGGCATTAAGGCCCCGAGTTAACTTAACGGACCGTTAAACCGCTTCAAATAACAATGCTGCTCTCGGTGACGAATTTACACGCACTTTCAGACTACTGAAACCGGCGAGAGAACATTACTCTGAATGCCGAAGAGGCGAGTTTCACACAAGAACTTCACCAACTTCTCGAGTTTCAAAATGTGCAGAATTACACAAAAATATACAGAAAAAAGGAAAATGCAGATTTAAAATTCTTGAATAAAACATGCAGAATTGACTTGCAGAAGTACTAAATCTTAAAAATATAAATTTGCGCATTGAAAATTTTGAAATCATCGTGCTGCAAGAAATAGGTGGAAGACTAAGAAAGTGTCAAAAATACTTGCTTAAATAATTTTAAACTTGCAAAAAAATCTAATTTTTAAAGAATACTAAAAATTCCACGTAGCCCAAGAACATCTACTGGATGTTCACTGGATCCCCGTCAAAAATATACAGAAAAAAAGAAAATGCAAATTTAATATTATTGAATAAAATATCGAGAATTGACTTGCAGAAGTACTAAATTTCAAAAAAGTGTAAAAAACTTAAAAAAAGGCTCAAATATAAAAATGCGCATTGAAAACTTTCAAATCATCGTGACGCAAGAAATAGGTAGAGAGACTAAAAAAGTGTCAAAAATACTCGCTTAAATAAATTTAAACTTGAAATTTTTTATTTTTATTTTTAGAAGACACTAATAATCCCACGTAGCACAAGGACAACCACTGGATGTTCATTGGATACCTGTCTTTGTACATCTTTTGTCTACATCCTAAATGGGCATACATATGGACGCATTTTATTTACGTCCATTGGACATCTCAATATGGACGTCCATTTTGTGTCCACTGTGTCAAAAATTGGACATACATATGACGCTTTTGATGGACATGCAATATGGACGTTCATTGAACACAGGAAAATGTACGTCCACTTTATGTCCACTGTATCACCAATTTGGACTCATATAACCGCTTTTAATGGACCTCTACTAGACATCCAATATGAACGTTCAATAAACATCGAAAAATGTACGTCCATTTCATGCCCGCTGTGTCATAAAAATGGACATACCTATGAATGCTTTTAATGGACGTCTAATGAACAAACAACAGTTTGGACGTCCATTTTATGTACACCGTGTCACAAAATTAGACATACATATGAACGCTTTTGATGGATGTCCACTGAACATCCAAATATGGACGTCTAGTTTAAGTCCACCTGGTTATAAAATTGGATATACATATGGACGCTTTTTCACTCACTTCGGGAGGACATTCAATCTAAACGTCCAATGAATATCCGATCAAAATAAATGTTCATAATACAGGTTGCGCCAAAACTCGCACCCCAGAGAAAAATGCCATGTAAGGTACGATAACAGGGACATGGAAAAAATGTTAAAAAAATTTTATCTATAAAAATTTCGATGTTATGAGAGTTTAAAGTTTGCACTTTGACTCTATTTATTTCTGTTAGGAAAATAATTTAAAAAAAGTTTTTTGCTATAGGCTATTAAAAGAGGAAACAAGGAAGCTGAATCCTAAATTGTGACTCTGTTCAATGTTAGGTATTTGTGGCTTTTATTGGAAAAATTTTTGTACCATTACTTAATAATTTGAAAAAAACATATACAAGATTATTAGTATCATCAAATACACATAAAACAATGTCAAATGTCAAAAAATAAAAATCATAATGTTTTGACAGATAGAATTTTTTAAACATTTTTTTCATGTTCCTGATATCTTACCTTACTTGAAAATTTTCTCTGGGGGGTGAGTTCTGGCGCACCCAGTATAAATATTTTAATGTGTCAGAAATACCGGCTTAGAAAAATTCTAGATTTGCTAAAAAAGTAAAAGAATTCTTAGAAAAATGCTCAAATTTAAAAATGCCTATTAAGAATCTTCAAAACATTGTGTTGCAAAAGACAGGTGAAGAAACTAAAAAAGTGTCAAAAACAACGGCTTAGAAAATTTCTAGAATTGCAAAAAAAGTAAAAAAGTCTTATCTAGAAACCGCAAACGTCACAAAAGTGATCACTTTTTTGACTAAATGTCATAAATAAAAGTTTTCCTTTCATTGTAAGTAGAATTATCTTTTGCGCCTAAGCGTTTTCACTTTTACCATGACATTATTGTTTCGGAAAAATGCATTGTAGATCATCAGCATTCACTACTTTGCACTACTAACTGCACTAGTCATGCACTTAATTAATAAATATTTTTGAAAATGTCAACACAAATTTCCATACTGACGGGTGATGTTTGCTTATAAGACTTGTTATGATTTCATTACTTACAAAGCGTCTTGATTGTTTTGTCCATTTACCTGCTAATTTACTTTTAATCTAAATAAGTGAGTTTATGTGGCCCAGCTTCGCTACGAGTACATAAACTGTTACTTTTACTCCTAATAACATAGAATACTATTTTTCTAAAAAATATAATTTTGCGTTTCCACGACGTTAGAAAATTATCAATATTTGGTAAAAATTAAAATATGCTACATTTTTTGCACCATTTTAATTTAAATTACAATATTAATAAAAAATAAAATATCAGAAAAGCAAATAAGGTGAAACAATTTCAACTATTTTTTCCAATTCCAATTATTAAAAAAAGTTCTTGATTCAAAACTAATAAACTGTTATATTTCAAACTAACTCTTTTGCTTTTCTTTTTCTTTTCTTCTTCTTTTATCGCCCATTATAATTTACAAGTCTACCAGTGTATTAATTTAAATTAGCTCACAAAACCCGGTCCTAATTGTGTAATAAATTTAAATCGTTGCAAATTATTGTCATCAACAGAACACCAACGTCTGGGCCAAAAGTCAATTTAGGTAATTTTAATTATCTTAAATAATAAATTTATTTTATTATCGCAAACTGAATTTGGTTCTTTTAGCTAGTTTATTGATCCTTATAGACTTTTTCAGGACTTCAATCTCGTCTCTTGTCGAACGTACTTTTGAATTTGTCTAAATTTAGTTAATTTTTATGATTTATTGCTTTTTACTTTCCTTATCCCATAACGAAAGCAAAATTATACGGTTGAAGATACAATAAATTCATGGTGATAAAAATTATTTAGAATCATGAAATATACCTTATTAAACAGTAAAATGTGATAAAATAAAAATAATAATGAGTACTGGAAAAAAACGTTAGGTTTGCTACTCTGATTTCCAACGTCGTAAGGATGTTTCCCAAATAAGTTGGATAAGGAAAGTCGTGTAATGTTTACACCAGATTTTTTACATAATGTTCTGGTGAAATCCCCTCTTGTACTATTAGTCTTATTAATTATGATTTGATAATTCGAGTAGCAAAGTATATTGAAAAACCAGAACTTAGGAAATCACAAATTTCTGTATTTGTTTATTTTGTTTTACTCGTATTTTACTTTGTTTGGGTTGTTCTTTTATTTTATTTCTTTTTAAATAAATGTAAATGTGGTTTAAAACTTCCCATTAATTTTTTTCCCAAAATGCACCACTTTTTGGAAAAAATGTCTCCCACAAACCACTTTGTTGGCTTAGTAAATATTGTGCACCCGCTGATAAACAAGAAATTATTAATTGGCAATTAGAGGTTTCTGCAGTTATGCTGCAACACTCGAAACCGCTTGACACCATCCGATTAGTTTTGTTGCTTTTCAAATCGTTGGAGAGAGTTGCAAAGTTTCAATCGTCGAAAATAATCCCCGTTTCTAACATATTACCGCCATTCCCCGATGAATGAATTACTCATCTCTGTTTGTAAAGTTATGACGACATTTGATTTCAATTGGCCAATATCGATCATCCGCTTCTATTATTCATGCAGCCAATAGAAGAGCTGCAACTTTTGCAACACAGGAACTAAGGTGATTTAGCAAAGTAAATTGAAAAGTTGGGTGACTCCATTTTGTCTCGGTCGTTACTCCGGACCCATAAGTCTACCATGCCCTCGGGGACTCACACCACAAAAAAGTTTTAACTAGGCAAAAATGCCCCGTTCCACAGCCACCTGGAAAGAGTGCCAATCACCCCCGACGATTAATCACCCCTTTACGCGTCTTAATAAAGCTCAGAAAGGATAATTAATCATAAGGAGCGGTTTCGACCATAAAAAGCACTGTTTCGCGGTCACTTTGAGGCTCCAGAATTTATTCAAAAGTCGGTTCGATTTTTATTAAAACAAGAATGAAACATTATTTCTTGCGTCGAATTCATGTCGGCGTATGCAGCGTCGTTCCCTCGGAACACAACGTGCCCTATCTTGAAAATCACAAAAGAATTCCATTTTCTATAAATTATAACTTACAAACGATATGAGTGTGTTCCGCCTCTATCAATTTCTCCAACAAAAGATGTCTATCGACATATTTTCCCGAGTTATCAATTCCCGGTCTTGCAGTTGGTCTTTATGTATTTGGTTTTGGCAACATCCGACACAAAATGCCCGTTCTTTTATCTGTTTGAGAACTCGGCAAGCATCAAAAATCAGCTCCGACAAGAATATCCCAGTAAATAGATTTTAAGTTTAAATGTTCGGGAGACACATCATGACACCAAATTGATCTAATAAATCACACGCATCGCAAATTTCCAAGTTTTTGGGCCAGCTGTCAATCCGAGAAAAAAAACTTGCGAAATCAGACACCCACCCACGGAAAAATGCCCCTGCGGAAAACGTGACATCGTTCGGCGCTTCTAATATGCCCCAAATTGAGCGAGGAAATTAATTGGCGCGTTGGATCCTAGCTTTAAAATGATCGCTGTATTAAATTAAGGAGCGAACTCGGCGAGGTAACGATTTTTTCAATTTCATTCATTTTTGTAAACGAGATGCGTAGCAAAAAGGAGAAATTTTCAAAATTGTGATACTTTAAAAGGACAAAAAACAAAAAACCTTCAAATTTGCTTTAAATTATTCATTTAATGGCGAAAACTCGAAGTCGCTCCGAATTGTAGTTCCAAGTACAAAGCCATTTTTAATTTTTTTCATAAAAAACCGTCATATCTCAAAAACTGTGTGTCCTAGGTTTATACAGGCGTTTATACAGACGTATTCTTTGGTTAATTTTACGTTTTTTACTACTAGTTTTTTATAAGAATCAAAAATTTTTGATTTTTTGGTCAAAATCGGATATAGTGCTTCTAGCCTTATTCTTAACTTTACTACTCAATATCTCAATAACGTTTTATGCACTTTTTTGAGTGTTTAGCACATCCAGGTATGTAAAAAACGTTAAATCTATCAATTTAAAAGTAGAAATTTTTTTGATTTTTGTCGAGATTTCGGTAGATTTCTGGCACCTGGAGCGGTCTTTCGCCAATAACTCCGGACTTATTGGTGATAACTTCTTATGTTTGGTACCGCTGGAAAGAGAATTTAATTTTCTATCATATACCAAAAAAACAGTGTTCTACGATAAATAGTTATTGAAAATTTCTGATAAAGTCAAAAATATCGAAAATTTAAATCCGACTATAACTTCAAAACTACTACGAATTTTGCAGTTTTCTTGACGCCAATCGATTCCCCGGAACATTTTACATATGTCTACGTCAAAATATTAAGTCACAGTTTTGCCGCAATTTTCAAAATAAAAAAAATAAAAAATTGTTAACAATCCCCCCCCTTAAAAACTAGTGTTTTTGAACATGTCTCAGATTCAATTTAAACCTATCTTATCCGATAGATTTTGACGCGCTAATTACGAATTTCCCAATTATTTTGCGCTATCTCCTTTAGTTTCGCCGTAATCGGCGTTTAAAAATTCAAAATTTTTTTGCGAGATATCGACTTGGCTTTGGCCTCAATCGATAGATTTTCTTACGCTGATTACGATGGAATTAAATTCTTTGCTCTAAGTCTAATAGTTTGGCCGTAATCGCCGTTCAAAAAGTGAAAATTGTCAAAATTGTGAAACTTTAAATGCGTTTTTTGACGAAACTATAGGACTTAGAGCAAAAAGCTAAAAACCATTAAAATTAGCTTAAAATTATCTATTTATGGCGCAAACCGGAAGTCGCTCCGGGTTATGGTTCCGAGTACAGAGCCATTTTTAGTTTTTTCAAAAAAAAAATTCATATCTCAATAACTATGAGTCCTAGGTCAAAACGATGTTTCCAGGCGTGTACTCCGGTTAATTTTACATATAGTACTAGTTTTTCATAAGAATCAAAAAATGTTGATTTTTGGTCAAAATCGGATATAGTGCCTTATTTGTTTTAAGACGCTTATTTTTATCTTTTTAATTTAGTTAATAAAATTTAGTAAAAACTCTTATACTTTTAGCCTTATTCTTAACTTTATTACTCAATATCTCAAAAACTATGCATCGTAGAGTATTCTAACTAGTTGCATCGTGTTCAGAGAGTAATTTTACGTCTAGAAAACCATATTTCAACCGTTTTTACGACTTAAGGTAAATTGACTATTTTTACGATTTTACTACCGCTCACCTTCAAAAACTCAAAAAATTCAAAATTTTTGAAACTTGACCCAATAACATTTTATGCACTTATTTGAGTCTTTAGGACCTCTAGAAATGTAAAAAACGTAAAATGGATCAATTTTAAAGTTAATTTTTTTTTTAGTTTTGTCGAGATTTTGGTCGCCTTTTGGCACCTGGAGCCCTCTATTGGCAATAACTCCGGACTTATTAGAGATATCCTCTTATATTTGGTACCGTTGGATAGAAAATTTAATTTTCTATCATATATTAAAAAGTTCAGTGCTCTACGATGAATAGTTATCGAGAAAATTTCTGATAAAGTCAAAAATATCGAAAATTTAAATCCGACTATAACTTCAAAACTACTACAAATTTTGCAGTTTAATTGACGCCAATCGATTCCCCGGAACATTTTACATAGGTTTACGTCAAAATATTAAGTCATTGAGACACAGTTTTGCCGCAATTTACAAAATAAAAAAAACTAAAAAATTGTTAACACCAAATAAAAAAATTATCTATCTAATGGCGCAAACCGGAAGTCGCTCCGGGTTATGGTTCCGGGTACAGAGCCATTTTAAGTTTTTTTCATCAAAAATTTATATCTCAAAAACTATGAGTCCTAGGTCAAAACGGTTTGTACAGGCGTATGCTCCAGTTAATTTTACACATAGTACTAGTCTTTCATAAGAATCAAAAATTTGTAATTTTTTCGTCAAAATCGGATACAGTGCTTATGCTTCTAGCCTTATTCTTAATACAGTGCGATCAATAAGTCTTTCTATCAAGTAGGTGTCCTAGTTGAGGACGTATGTTGCATGGCAGTTCGTATGTTATCTAGATGTCAAAAAATTATTTTATAAAAATTAAAACACAAAGCTAATTAAATTGAATTATTCTATGAAACGTCTCAAAATAACCTAAAATGAGATTTTGTTGGTGTTTATTCATAAAAATCGTTCACCACGGTTTCCTGTTATAATTTACATAAAAATTATTTTGACATTTCTCATTTGTCATTGTGACATTTTATCTTCCACAGACATACGTTTTAAATTTCTACGCTTGCTTGATAGACAGACTTTTTGATCTCACTGTATTATTACTCAATATCTCAAAAACTATGCATCGTAGAGTATTTTAACTTGTTGTCGTGTTTAGTGCGTAATTTTACGTTTAGAAAACCATATTTTAAGCGTTTTTACGACTTAAGATAAATTCACCATTTTTACGATTTTACTACCGCTCACCTTCATAAACTGGAAAAATTCGTAATTTTTTAAACTGGAACCAATAACGTTTTATACACTTTTTTGAATTTTTAAGACCTCTAAAAATCGCTATATGAATCAATTTTAAAGTTGAAAAAGTCTATAGTTTTGCCGTAATCAACGTTTAAAAAATTGAAAAATTCTTTGCTAGATATTACCTTAGTTTTAGTGCCAAATTATTTTGAGGTAATATTATTAGTTTTTGGTACCTTTACTAATGAAAAGTTGCGTCTTTACATCACGCAGCTGAAATGCATAAGATGTTTTTAGAGTCGCAAATTCGAAAAAAAACTGCGTCGACCCCTTTAATGGAGAGAAAATAATAAGGGAAAATCGCATTCTTTCCGAGATTCATTATGTAGGAATAAAGAGAGCAAAGGGCCGGAAGGTTCCAGTAGGAACTTAAGAACTGTATTGATTTATCGCGTCGATAAGAGAAGCAATGTTGGAATTATTCGCTTCATTAAGGGCGTGTTTTTATCTAGAGACGAAATTACGTGCTGATGTTTATCTTTGACGATTTTTGATGGGGTTTTAGGCCAATTAGGAGAATTGCCAAAAGTTCACTTTTATAGCTTTGAATTGCTTCACAAGAACGTTATAGGAGCTGAGATGAATTTTACAGGCAATTGAACATTTGGGTGCTTGCATATTGCAGTGTGCTACTTTACAACTTTCCCAGTTTCAAATCAAAAAACTGGTTGCTTTTTCAGGATTAATCACTTCGGATTTCGCCGAACAAAGAATCTCAAAGGTATGACATTTAGATATGTTGCTCATTTTTAAACATATATGACATATGCTGAATACAAAGGAGATTTCATGCTAGGCACATGATACAGCTTGTCACTGATTCAAAGAAAGTTTCTTTTTCCTTTGACGTTGCAGAGCTAAGACGATTAAGGGTTCTCTCTGCGACTGAGATTCGAATAATGCAATTTTATTTACGGTGTTTTTAACAAACAAACCATTTGGAGCCCTAATACATTCCTGTCAAAGTAGGATTAATAGTTTCTATAACCCATTCCGTGTCATTATTTTATTAATGCATTTTCATTAGTTGGGGCTTTTAAGAAAGTTAATTAAAATAAAACGACGCGTGTAAACCTTGGAAAATTAATGAGTATTCTTGCCGAACTTGTCCATTTTTAATTAATTGCGTTTGCGGCGTATTTTTTCTTTGGTAAACACTGAAAACTCTTTGGAAGGTGGCGATTAAGAGAAAAACGGGTCCAATAACAAGCTTATAAATATTAGATTGAGTTTTATCTTTGATTGAAAGAGCGTTTTCAAACACAAGCTTGCAAACAAAATTGGTTAAATTTTTGTACAACAAGACGAAGGACAAATTAGTCGATGTACAGGATGTCCCAGCGAATTGAAAAAGTCCTTTTAAATAATAAAATTACAAAAAAATATATACAGGCTGTCCCGGAGCTCCGTATTTCATCGATTACTTTGACAGTGAAGAAGATAACGAAATGCGGTTTCTTTTATACGATGGACATTAATTTTTTCTATGGTCTAAAAATATTTTCGTCATTATAGGTAATTTCTATACAATATTTCTATAAAATGTTTAAAAAGTTCTATCTGTCAAAAAATTTTGACATTTATTTTTTAACATTTGACATTTTTTTATATCTATTTAATGATACTGATGATCTTGTATATGTTTTTTTACAATTATTTAGTAAAGGCACAAAAATTTTGCCAATAAAAGCCACAAATAACATTGAACAGAGTTACAATTTAGGATACATCTTCCTTGTTTCCTGTTTTAATAGCCTATAGCAAAAAAACTTGGAAAACTATTTTTCCAACAGAAATAAATAGAGTCAAAGTGCAAACTTTAAACCCTCATAACTTCAAAGTTTTCATAGATAAATTTTTTTTAACATTTTTTCCATGTTCCTGGTATCTTACCTTATATGGTATTTTTCTCTGGGGTGCGAGTTCTGGAGCATCCTGTATAGGAAAGCGCTACAAAGTTATATTTTTTCTTTTGGAACACCCGGTATATTATGCGCTTATTTGAAAGAGTTTTTAATTGTAAGAATATTTATATTAGGTTTTATGGGTCTATCATGAACCGTTTATCATTTATGGGCAATTTTATGAAAAAAAAGTACCATTTTTGAAAAATCACAACGGCTTTGCTAGAAAGAAAAAGTGAATAAAAATAATTGCAACCATTTTTACTGGGTTTTTAGGTTTTTTACTAGGTTTTTTAGAAAGCTTATTAAAAGCTCTACACGATAAAGTAATAACATACAGGGTGTTTCAGTTGAAAAAATCAAGATAATTGATATTTTGCGAATGTCAACACTCTGCAGTAGTTGCAAAAGATTGATTGAATTTCTACCATAATAATTTAGGACTCAGTAAAAATAGTTGCAATTGTTTTTCTTACTAGCAAAGCCGTTGTGATTTTTCAAAAATGGTACTTTTTTTCATAAAATTGCCCACAAATGATAAACGGTCCATGATAGACCCATAAAACCTATTATGGATATTCTTAAAATTAAAAACAAACTTCTTCATTCTTTACAAATGCAAAACACTAAAAATTTGCTACAGCTTTAAATTCTGTACTTTCTTCTTTGCAGAAGTAAGGCAAAATTTGTTGCTGTCTTAGTTTTTGTGTAATAAATTTTTAAAAAATGCATATTTTCGTCAAGAAAAACGTCTTATTTCTAAAACTAAACAAAATCAACTAATAAATATTTAGCCTAAAAACATTGTTTTAAAAGGCTACATACGGTGTTTCATTTAAAAAAACACAAGTTTGAATCGTAACTTTTTTTTGAGACATGCTCTATGGTTGAAAACAATTTTAGGTGATGCACTAGATTAGTATCTATCAATGTCGTATACATTTTTTTTACTTTTACCATTTAAATGTCACTAATGGACTTTTTCAACTCGCTGAGACACCCTGTATACAGGGTGTTAAAAGAAGATTGTAAAATATTTCAGAAAGTAATAGTATGGACCCAAACAAACAAAAAAATCTTAATATACATGAAGGATTATTTGTTTTCTCTATTTACAATTTGTTGAAACAAAAAAAGAGAAGCTTCAAAATTTTTTACATTCGATATCTACGAAACCGTTTCTTTTCTTTTATTAAAACTATTATTTTGGTTCATACTATCACCTCCTTAAATATTTTACAATCTTTTTTAACACCCTGTATAATCCTGAAAGTGGCCAAGCCGGCGTAGATCCTTTTTAGAGGTGATTAACTGCGTCTGTCTTTAGCCGGTATTGTGCAAGCGCAGTCTATCACTTTCCATTTATCGGATATTTTGCTCTCGGGGGATTCCCCGACCCCATATCGAGGTCAGACACGCAAGAATTACGACGCTAGTTGGCAATTTACGATCGGTTATAACCAAAATAATTAACCCGACTGAAAAACGCAATTTTCAAATGCACTTTCTGTTTGCTCGTTTCAAACATTTGTTGCTTTTATCAAGTAATGAAAACAAAGAGAGCGGTTTTGTTGGAACACTGAAAGGTAAGTCAGCGTTTTGCTGCTGCAACTGGTAGTGCAGAAAATAAGAGCTCGCTACATTGTGCATTTTAATTCGGTGCGCTCGAGGTAATACCCCGAACATTTGCTACCAAAATAATTGTCGAAAAGTTTAATGAAGCGAGAATATGCTACGAGCACCTCGTAAAGTCCATAAAGGACTTCACTCTATTTGCCACTAATCTGGCGGTTTAGTTCGGTTTTTCTTCGGCGATAGGAGGTGGCGATAGCTTTGCTTAAAAATGTGCTGCAATAGTTATTTACATTACAATAATTAACCCTGTAAATTGGTTAACACACAAGATTTGTGTTAAACTTTTTCATCGAAGACTTTTATGAAAAATTAAAAACATTTTTCAGAATTTCAGAATTAAATAGTAAAAAAAATATTTCATTCAGTATTTAAAAAGTTGTACAGTTGTACAGGATGCCCCAAAACTCGCGCCCCAGAGAAAAATTTCAAGTACGATAAAATACCAGGAATATATAAATTTTGTCATTTATTTTTTGACATTTGACATTTTTTTATGTATTGTATATATTTTTTACAATTATTTAGTAAAAGTACAAAAATTTTGCTAATCAAACCCATTAATAACATTAAACAGAGTTACAATTTAAGATACAGCTTCCTTGTTTCCTCTCCTAATAGCCTGTAGCAAAAAAATTTGGAAAATTATTATAGTGCAAAATTCAAACTTTCATAACTTCGAAATTTTTATAGATAATTTTTTTTAACATTTTTTTCATGTTCCTGGTATCTTACCTTACATGACATTTTTCTATGAGGCGCAAGTTTTGACGCACCCTGTATAATAATAATAACAGTAAACCGTCTTTATTTGACTTGTAAATACAACTCGGAAGGCGAGTTGTATCGCAAATGCAATTCAAACTTAACCCCCTTAACAAAAATTACTAAATAAATAAACAAAAAATAAAAAAAATATTAAACAAATAATTAAATGAAATGTACAAAAATTGCACTCTCTAAAACTACAACTAAGAAAAACAACAAAAAAAAACAGAAAAATATGATAACAAAAACAACAAGAAAATACCAAAAATAAAAAAAATCTTGTTACAAATAACATTTTTTTGTTAAAGCTTCCAAAAACACATTCAGACCTCTATTATCAAAGCAAAAATTTTTTTAAAAATAGTGATTTTCGAATTTTAATCACCATAGGACTATAGTAACCAGATTGTTTTTTTGTCGTCTGTAAAATATGTATTTTAGGTATTAGTACCTAAAGTAACTATTTCAATAAATCTGAAAAACATTCATTTTGAAGACTAAAATAGCTATTTTTGATAGCAAATACAAAAATAGTACATTATGTTATTAAATGTAAAAGTGAGAAGCTGAAAGTTTATTTACCACCTATTTTGAGATACTTTACGATTTGATTTTCTTTATAAACTACTTCAAAAAATAATGATAAACCTATTGCAATGGGAATCAATAACTTCTAATTAAAAAAATTAAATTAAAAAATTTTGTGGAACTTATAATTTTTTACTCTACAAAAGATTAAACTTTGGCCTTACATAAAAGAAATAAGAAAACAATTTTAGATCAACGAATTTATAAAGCTTAAAGTGCAAATTCAAACATGTACAGGGGTGCCATTTAAACAAAACTATGTTAAAAGCTGCTTTTCAAAAATAATTTTAGAAACTGCACTTTAGCCTCCCATTTGCAGTGCCATTTAACTGATTTCGATATCATTGACGGTGTAGGTGAAATCGAACTTTCCCATATTAATGACTCACCTTGTATATGTTTTTATTGATTAGTGTCGGCAGTTTGAAAATGATTTTAACGTTTTTTTTTTTAAATGACTGCAGTTTGGAGCAGATTTTAGAATGCTTTCTTCAAAAAAATTGTTTTAAATATTTTTGTTCAAATTTCAAAATATCTCAAAAATTAAATATCTTTTAAGTAAATATTTCTCAAAATTCAAGTTCAGGACCCTAAAATTAACGAAAACCATAAATTTTGTATGTGGGACGGATATGTAAAGTTTGTGTCGAATTATTAAAAAATTTTACAACAAATAATGAAAAGGTAATAAAAAAACGAAATTAACAAAAACAGAAAAATTGTTATTTATTATAAAGATAAAGAAATTGTTTATCTACGAGTGAAAAGGTTAAGTTTACGAGTGACGAAGTCATAAAAATAAATAAATAAAAATTACTTAATTTCACAAGACGATAAAACACTACTTTATCTACTGAAATTAGTTGATGAAAGCACTCTTTAACATTGAGTACAAAATAAAAAAAAAAAATTTGCAGCAAATTTGCACAACAGTGGCTTGTAAAGCAAAGATTTTACGTTGAACAAAAATACTACATTATGTTATTAGGAGTAAAAGTAATAGTTTATGTGACGAAGTTAAACGTTTATAATTCAGTTGAGCCAAATAACTCACTTTTACTCCAAAAAAAATATACTATTTTACCCGCAAATGAAGAACAACACTATAATTAGCATAAATGAACCAAAATAATCAGGACGCTTTTCAACTAATTAAATCATAACAACGCTTATAAACAAACATCATGCGTCAGTATCGGAATTCGTGTTGAAATTATCGAAGGTGTTTATTAATTTAGTGCATGACTAGTGCAGTTAGTAGTGCAAAACGTCGAATGCATCTGTCCAGAAATTGAGTCATAAAAGTGATCACTTTTGTAACGTTTGCAGCTTTTGATTGATTCGATTCCAGTTATTTTTTGATCCGAGTTTTGTCAGCATCATGTCGAGTCCGGATTCAGTCTGTTGTAGTTTTCAGCGTTTTCAGGACACTCCACTCGCCTCGCCCGCGTGTTGTAAATTAGGTCAGCACGTTTCTGGACTAATTTGGTTAAATTATTCCAATCGATTTGTTTCGAACGCCATAATAATATTGGATCAATCAGTAGGATGCTTGTGTATTATGATTCAATTCGAATCAATTCGCCACAAATCCAAGCAGGTAATTGTAAGATCCCCGCACGTTATTATCATATTACAGTACGCCATCTGCTTTGCCCAGAAATCGTAATTGAATTGTGTTGGAGGTGTGTGTTCTCTCCGTCAACAATAATCCAATTAAAATCTTTTCACCGCTGTTTATACTAATTATCGTGTGTGAGCGACAATAGCTACATATTGATTCCGTGTTAATTATTTAAATCCACTTGGGAAATGAAAATGCGACGTTATGGCGCGGTAATATTGGACAAAAAATGAATAGTTTGGGAATTTGTGAAGTTGTGAGTAAAATTCAAGTTTATTTACTGAGGTGTGTTTCTGTAAAGTGAACCGAGTCGGTCTATAATGGAGGAATGTCTTTGATGTAATTACACGATTCGTTCGTGCAAACCACCAAGACCACACAGGATTCTAGTGGCAGCTTGAAATTCACTGACTTAAAGCGCTCAAAGATCAAAGCAAAAAAAGCATTTTAAATGGCGGTTGCGGTAAAAAAATTACACTAAAATTTTCAAAATAATCTTCAGGCTTCACCTGAAAAATCAACAGATACCGAATAGCAGTAACAGTCTTTTTATTTTTTTATAGTTAGCAAATTTATCCGCAAACTTTCCGACTAGCATTTGAACTTTCAAACAATTAAGTATATTATATTTAGTTCTTCAGTAAGTTTTACTCGTGATGAATAGTCCTTAGAGAACAATAAAAGACAAAACATTTTATACTGCAGAACCACAGACATTTTTAGTTTAAAAATTTAACATAGCTAGATGAAAAAATGGTTAATAAATAAGAAATATTACTAGAAACTGATGTCAAATTCTGTCGGATTTGAAAATGTTGTGTAAAGTAAAACTTATAGGGGGCTCGCGGCTTTGCCGACATTTGTTGACATTTTTAAACTTCACACTATCTGATTTTGTTAAAATTATTTTTCAGTTTTTCTTATAACACTTCAAGGTTCAGCATTTCAGAAGTATTAAAAAATATTTTAAACTGGCATTATCACAATCACAAATCAATACAATTTTTCACGCTGATTACGATGGTGTCCTTATTAAAAGTGTCAAAAACGTTATTTAGTCTAATTTTAAACTTTTCGGTTTAAAAAAAAAATTAGTAAGTTAAAAATTTACTTTTTCAATTTTTAACAGCTTCACAATCGATATCCTACTTAAAAAATTATACCAGGTGAATAAAAAGTATGCAACCAAACGTTTTTTGCTTAAACTATTTATTTTTTGAAAAAACTTATTGATGAGTGTTAAAGCACTATAAAAATGTGATGTTTTAACAAGAATAAAATTTTTCGAAATTTTTTTTTGTTTTTGAGTTCTACAAAAAATTTAATTTTTTTAAATGGCAACCCACTATAAAATCATTTTTCTCACAAAAGCTATACTCTAAGGATTACAACTATCTGCTTTATATTTAATTTTTTTAAAAAAAAATTTAAAAAATCGCAAAACTCAAAAACAAAACAAAATCTCGTTCTGAAAATACGATCACATTTTTTATATTACTTTAATTTATATTAATTATTATTTTCTGGAGGCAAATGATTATAAATAAAACCGCTTGGTTCCATACTTTATATTCACCCTGTATATTTCTTTATTTTCATTATATCTAGTACTTACGTTTCTAGCCTAATTCTTAATTTTATTATTCAATATCTCAAAAACTATGCATCGTAGAGTATTTTAACTTGTTGCATCGTGTTCAGTGCATAATTTTTAGGTAAATTGACTATTTTTACGATTTTACTACCGCTCACCTTGAAAAACTCAATAAATTCGAATTTCTTTAAACTTGACCCAATATCGTTTTATACACTTTTTTGAGCCTTTAGCACCTCTAGAAATGCACAAAACGTTAAATGGATCAATTTTAAAGTTGAAATTTTTTTAGATTTTTTTCGAGATTTTGGTAAGTTTTTGGTACCCGAAGCGGTCTATTGCCAATAACTCCGGACTTATTAGAGATAACCTCTTCTATTTGGTACCATTGGAAAAAAATTTTTTTCTATCATATACAAAAAAGATCAGTGCTCTACAATAAATAGTTATTAAGAAAATTTCTGATAAAGTTAAAAATATTAAAAATATAAATTCGACTATAACTTCAAAACTATTACGAATTTTGCAGTTTATTTTTCGCATTTGTACTTTTCTGAGTCTTTTAGCCTCTTTTAGAATCAGTTTTGAAGTTTGTAAATTTCTCGTATTTGTTTTTTCAAAATATTGGTCAAATTTCGGTACCCGGAACTTATACATATAAGCTAATAAATTCAAAAATATCAATAGTCCTCTTATTGGGAGTCTAAAAATATGATTTAAATCGATTTTTGATATTTTTTGAGGTTTTTATACTCGCCAGTCAAATTTTGTAGTGAGTTGAAGGAGCAAATGTCGACTTTTTGCCCTAATTTGATTAGTTAGTTTTAGGGTCGAAAGGGCTGACTTAGACGAATGTTCTCCTCGCGCTGCTGAAATTAACAAGCAACTCGAGACCACTTTGAAAAGAAACACGTACTCTTAGGTAATGCGATTTGCTTACACTAATAGAACATGAGCCAATTACAAAAAGTTGGCGAGAAAGTTGGGCAAATTTTAATATCGCAATTTGCATACATTAGCTTCGCTAAATTTGTCCCGAGACGTTGTTTTTGCGTGATTTCGCTTTTTCTCCGATTAGTTTATACATTATTTACGTGGGATTTTCTCCAGGATAAATGCGTGTTGCGCCAAGATATATCTTCATTATGTCTTTTTATATGGGCGCCATAAAACAATGAACGTAAACATTGGAGAGAACCCTTCCCTTTACGATCTGTGAGTGGCCTTTTTATTGGAACATATGTGCAATAGCACTAACGATCTTCCTATTTACTGACAACCAATGCAATGCAATTCGAAAAATTTCCAAATCCGACAGAATTAGACACATTTTGCTGATTTTCATTCATTAATCGTTATCTGATACATGGATCTGGTTACTTGTTTGCTCAGTATATTTCATCCGATTAAACACATTACCACATTACAGATATATTTGCAAACTGTTAAAATTAGATTGAATTCAATTTTAATTTGCATAATCAATTTCAGCATCAAATCATATTACCTGCGCCAGTCGAGGGGAAAAATGTCTCAAAAATAAATTTTTTCACCAAAAAAATAACATAATTCTGGTGAATATGTCGTAATTACTTTTTTTATAAACATGCATACAGGGTGTTTCAGCTAAACCTCACATAAGAAGTATTAAAGGTTCTGAGAATGATATTTATTTAAAAACTTGTACAATTGTTTAAGTCTTGCCCAATAAAAATATTTTCAAAATGTCGGTTATACCGGAAATGGGTATCAATTTTGTTATTTTAAATAGAAAGCAATATGTGCTTTATTGTGTTTTTGGATTACTCAACTGATTTAAGAGTTTTTATTAACCTTTCTTACACCTAAGTTTAACCGTTTTCAAAATTTTTAGACTTTTTTCAAAATTTTTGAATTTTCACCTTCCTTTTCATCGATAACTTTGCCATTTTTTATTATTTTGAAATCGTATTTAAGTATAGGAAAAAAAAAGGTTAGATCTTCCTTTTGATATATCCATAATTGACAAAATAATCACCAACCCCCAAAATTTGAGGTTATATTTGAGAATCTTCAAATACCCATAACTCAATTATTTTTTTTTTCACAAAATGATTTATATCAACATTTCCTATACCTATATTTAATGGTTTCCAAGTTATCTTAACTTTTTCAATGCGAGAAATTCCTTAATATCTATAGTTGTTTTTGCATGGTTTGCTATGGGAATATTTCGCACAGAAAAAAACAAGTTTTTTTATAATTTTGCAATTTTTTTCTAAATAAAATTTAAAAATTAAAATTTTACTTCAATGTAAATGTGAATAACTGTGATTTTTCATTGTTTTTCTTTTTTTACAAATGATACAAAATTAAATTCTCATCTATTTAGTGAAAAAAATGGGTTTTTCTATTTGGAAAAATGAGTTATGGGTTTTTGAATTTCCTGAAACGTAACGTTAATTTCTAGAAGTTTGTTAATCATTTTTTCAATTAAAAATCCATAAAAAAATCAAAACTTTTTTTTAATGCCCAAATATGATTTCATAATAGTTAAAAATTGCAAAATAATCAATTTTTGAAAATGAACTTGGACCTAGGGAAGTCAATAATAACTCTCATAGAATAACTCGGGCAATCCAAAGAGAAATAAAAACACAGCTTTGTGTTTAAATTAACAAAGTTGTTTTCCACTTCCAGTAAAAAATATTTTTTTGGGCAATTATAGCCATGTACAAATTTTTAGATAAATACGGGGTGTGTCAGGACTCGCGCCCCAGCGAAAAATTTCAAGGAAAATTAAATGGGTACCAAGGAACATGGAAAAAATGTTTAAAAAATTTTTTGTTAAAAAATTTTGACATTTATTTTTTAATATTTGAAATTTTTTATGTCGATTTTACGATACATCTTGTATATGTTTTTTTATAATTATTTAGTAAAGGTATACAAATAACATTAAACAGAGTTACAAATTTAGGATACAGCTTCCTTGTTTCCTCTTCTTATAGCCTATAGAAAAAAAAACTTGGAAAAGTATTTTTCTAGCAGATATAAATACAGTCAATGTGCAAAATTTAAACTTTCATAACTTCTAAATTTTTATAGATAGAATTTTTTTCATGTTCCTGGTATCTTACCTTCCTTTGAGGCGCGAATTCTGGCGCTCCCTGTATAATAATAATAACAGTAAACAGTCTTTAATTGAATTGTAAATACAACTCTGGAGGCGAAGTCTAGCAAATGCAATTCAAACTTAACCCCTTTAACAAAAATAACTAAATAAATAAACAAACAAAATGAAATGTACAAAAATTGCATTCTACTAAAACTAAAAATAGGAAAAACAGAAAAATATAACAAAAAAACAACAAGAAAATACCAAAAATTACAAGAAAAAAGTTATGTAATACTATTTCGTTATTTTTTCCACTTTTTATTTATTATTTGTTTCCTATTGTGTTTGTTTAGCATAAATTTTGTTGTGGTTTGTGGCCGGTTTATCTTTTGATGCAGCTTCCTCTCGAATTTTCCGCTCATATAACAATTTACTTTGGGTCGAAACATTTTAAACAAAAGAGCGCAACTTAAATTTTATAGTAACAGATTAGTTGTCCATACTCGTTATTAATTTCAAGTTTGAAATGCATGAAAACACTATTTATCCTACGTTGAAATTTGTTAATTAGATGAGCAATTCCGCTTCTTTGCCTCCAAAATAATCCCCAACTGGCGTGCAAACAGCCCCAGAATAGATTGCTTATCATAGTTTCGTTGAACGGCTTCTTTTATTTGTAGTGGATAGAAATTCGAAGGGATCATTTATTTTCACCTTAGTATCTCGGCTGGGGCTAGAGTGTGCGGGATGCACAAAATAATTTAGTGGAGGATGTGAAAAATGTGCGCAGTTAACTACAATGGAGGAGAGAACTTAGCCGTATATTTAACATTGATAAACTGTCGGCGAGTGAGTTATGAGTTTTTAATATCCGCGCTAATATTGTCGGAAGATATTTTTAGGTGCGACGCGAACTTGAAAAATCGGGTTTATAATAAAGAGATGAGTGAACAAACAGGTCCAATGGAAGTGTGCTTACGCATTTGTAACTGTCAGGGGAATCCCAGATTGGAAAACACCTCGGCTTTGTGTACGACTGAACAAATGCCTAGCTGTCACATTCGAAGATATGACAAATAGTTAGCTTTTTTAATGTTCCAACGCTTTATTGCAACCGCAATGTCGATATTAGTCCTAATAGCGTTTTTACGGCCCTAATAATCACCAACAAAAAGCTCTTATTTGTAAAATTTACATTAACTCTTTTTGTTTTTACCATTACAAGTGCATAAAAGCTTTTAGCGAACGGAAAATTCAATTAAATCGGGCAATTATCCACCAAACTATGTTTATAGACAATTTCCCAACATATTAAAAATGGACGAAATTAAATTTTAGCATGAATAATATCATAGTACAAAGTAGAAAAGAAACAGAAACTGTGGTCAAATTCTGTCGAATTCGAAAAAATGGTGTAAAGTAGAAATTATAGGGGGCTTGCGGCTTTGCCGCTTGCCTTCTTTTAGACAACACACTATCTGATTCGCAAAGATTTTGTCAAAACTATTATAATATTTATTATAGTAACTTAAAAAATTTGAAGATTTTTTTTCTTACTTACAAAAGATGAGACTTTGGCTTTACATATAAAAATAAACTTCAGAAAACTCTTTTAGATAACAGGATTTATAAAGTCTAAAAAAGTAAAAATTAAAAAAATATGTTAAAGGCTGGGCTGCAAAAATGATACAGCCTGTATATAGGACAAAATGGTTTTAGAAACTGCACTTTAGCTTCTCATTTGCAGTGCCATTTGACTCATCTTGATATCATTGACGGTGTAGATGCAATCAGGCTCTCCCATAACAATGACCCACCCTGTATATATTTTTATTGATTAGTGTCAGCAATTTAAAACTGATTTTAACGTTTTTTTAATGTGACTGCAGTTTGGAGCAGATTTTAGTGTGTTTTCTTCAAAAAATAATTTAATTTTTTTTTGCTCAAATTTTAAAATAAAAATTAAATATTTTTTAGGTAAATAATTCTTAAGATTCATGTTCAGCACCCTAAAATTAACGAAAACAATAAATTTTGTATGTAGGAATGTCTTGGACATGGCCGCCCCATATGAACTTGGCCAATCGGATATGTAAAGTTGCGTCAAATTATTTTAAAAATTTCACAAACATGGAAAAAGATCAAAAAGAAGGAAATTAGCAAAAACACTATAATTAGCAAGTAAATGAATCAAAATAATCAGGACGCTTTCCAACTATAAAATCATAAAAACTCACACTTTTAAACAAACATCACGCTTCAGTATCAAAATTTGCTAAAATTCTCAAAAGTGTTTTAATTTAACTAGTGCAATTAGTAGTACAGTTTGTCCAAAGCTGATGATCTACTACACAGGGTGTCCCAGCGAGTTGCAAAATTCTACCTACCTTTAAATCGTAAAATTAAAAAAAATATATGACATTGAGAGATACTAATCTAGTCCATCGCCTAAAATTATTTTCAACTATACAGCGTGTCTCAAAAATATGATACAAACTTGTGCTTTTTGAAATGAAACACCATAAGTTTCTTAGCGTTTTTGGATGTAGATTTTTATGACAATATTTGTAAGCTAAACTTTTATTTGTCGATTTTGCTTAATTTTAAAAATAAGACTTTTTTTGATGAAAACATGCACTTTTTAAAAATTTATTCCACAAAAACTACGACATCTAGAAAAATTGTTTTCTTAAGCAAAGAAAAGATACAAGCTATTAGATTGTAACGTTTTTTTAGTCTGTTGCATTTTGCAAAAATAAAAAAATGAAGGCGATTGTTAAAAGTTCAATAACTTAAAAAAATTAAATGGAACACCCTATTTATTGTTTTTGCATTTAAAAGATTATTAAATTGTCTTTCTAAAATTAATACTTTTAGGTGTTTATAATCAATAACTAAAAAGCTATTTAACGTTAAACATTAAAAAAAAATATCTACTATTGTTTCAGTAACCAAAAAGTGCACAGTTGCACAAGAGATAAAAGAAACATCACTTAATAATCACATTTGTCTTAAACTGAATCCATTATTTTTTATTTTTACAATAAAATAATACGAATTTTAGTATTTATAACGACTTTTACAATCTCTGGATAAATCAACGGATAAATGATACGTGGTGGAATTACTATGGTTGCCATAGTATAAACAATGCTCAGATATTGATAGACATTGTTGCTACAATTAACACTGAATATTAAATATCTTTTCATTTATCAATTCTATACATTAAAAGTTTATTTTTTTAGATAAACAATTTATTAATCTATTAGATGCAAAAATAAAAAAATATGGTGTTCCATTTAATTTTTTATTAATCTTTACAAATGCAAATCACTAAAAAATTGCTACCGCTTTAAATTCTGTACTCTCTTCTTTGCAGAAGTAAGAAGAAATTTGTTGTACCAGTCCTAGATTTTGTGTAATAAATTTTTAAAAAGTGCATGTTTTCGTCAAAATAGCAAAATCGACCAATAAAAGTTTAACGTAAAAACATTGTTTTAAAAGGCTACATGCAAAAATGCAAAGAAACATGCGGTGTTTGATTTCGGCACAAAATTGTTAACTCTAATTCCTGTAAACAAGAATAAATAAAAAGGAACATTTTTGAAGAAATTGTTTTAAAGGTTTACTATTAAAAAAGCAAATATAAACATATTTGTATTTTATTGTATTTGTATTTGCTTGTATCGTAACTTATTTTTGGGACATGCTATATGGTTGAAAATAATTTTAGGTGATGCACTAGATTAGTATCTATCAATGTCCTATACAATTTTTTTATTAATTTTACCATTTTTAATGGACTTTTTCAACTCGCTGGGATACTCTGTATATCTTTCGACAAATGAAGCAGCGAAAGAACAAAGTAAAAAAGTGAAAACGCTTAGGCGCAAAAATAAAATTTTTACTCCGTGGCTGAAAACTCGATGATTTAAGATCAGTTTGGGTTTATTTACTTTTTCGCCAAGTTTGTTCTTCCGGTAAGATCGGTGATGAAAAGCGCGGCATTAACCGGCGTTTAATTATGTAATTAACAGAAAAATTTCATTAGCTTTCGCGAATAATTCAGTTTCCTTGGCTCATTTTTACGCGTCGAGCAACCACTAACTGATTACATTCCTGGCTGCTAAGCCTCGAAGGATTATCGTTAATCCTCGCCTTTTTACCATTTGTTAGTGTTGTAAATTTAGATTTAGAAATCGCTTTTATTCGGTTCGGGCTGCAACAGGTACCAGAGAGTGCACCAGAACCACTGTCTTGATCCCTTCAGTAAACACTTTGCCGAGTTTTATTTGAATTTGTGTACGGAAAACACATTTATATCCATAACAGGACGGAAATATCGCGAAAAACCGAGTCGCAAACGGCGACTAAAAGCTATTATCAAATAAAACAAATAATAAAGAAAAATCCAACGATTGTTTGAACCGAATTCCCATTTGCTTTCTCCAATTTCTTAAAATTCTAATAAAGATCTTAAAATAAATTAGTACTTTGACTTGCTCTACTTTTGCGTAAAGTTTCTGAAAAATAAGCTTTTGCCAGTTCTCAGAATTCATAGTTTGAAATCAAATTTCGACTTGCTTTCTTGGAATTTCTACTTTAAATTCCAGTTTCATTTTTAAAAATAATAAATTTTCACTTCTAAACCGAAAATTTTAGATTGTTTTTTTTAAACATTACATTTTTAATATCTCAATTAGAAAATATAAAATTCCAACTTTGATCCAAACTCAAAGTTTCAGCTTTAAAGCTAAGTATAGCTTACCACTTAAAAAACTGATGCAGTAAATAAAAAATTTGGCTTAAAACTTCTCAGACTTTAAAAATTTTTATTGAGCAAATTTTTAAGAAGGTGTCTCCACCATTTCAATTTTCAAA
>NW_025401063.1:2607326-2609784 GCF_015345945.1 Tribolium madens
GGTATAAACAAGCTCGCAAGGTTTCGGTGATGAATTAGAAAATAAAATTTTTTGAATTTTATTGAGCAAATAAATTTTTAACCCGACGCCTCCACCATTTTTGATTTACAGAATATAAAAAAGAATTGATGGTTTTTGAACATTTTTTTAAATTTTATGTTATTAAATTGTTATTTCAATTAAGAAAAATAATAAGTTTTTCATTACAATTTTAGTCAAGGTCAGTATCATTTTATACCACTGTTTTATTTAATTTATTTATCACTTTTACTTAATTTATTACTTCACAATATTACAGGGTGATTCTTAAATAAACCGACAAAATTTTATCACATCTTTCTAAGGATAAATGGAGACAAACTTTACCCTTTTTATGTTTATACATTTTAGGGGCAAAACCCCCATGATCCGTGCCACTTACGGCGTTTTTGAATTGTTGCAATAATCAAGTACGTTAATACCATGGTTACCACTACTTGTGCTAACACATCAGTGACGTACGCTTTACTTCGAAAATAGCTTTAATAAATTTTATTTGAAGAACGTTTAAACAAAGAATTTTTTAAATATTTTTTCCAGCATGTTCTCATTTGATACTACCAGGGATAAAATTTTGTCGGTCTATTTAAGAATCACCCTGTATATTCTTCCAAGTTTTTTTATGCATATCTAAATTTTAAACAATCTTCTTAAAAGTCTAAGCTGGTTATTAGAGTCTTTTAACAGCTTTAAAGTTTTTTCAGTGTTGCTGAAAAACTTTTCAATTAGACCGATTTACTTCTTTTAGCTTTGTTATGCCATTTGTTACTTAAATAATAAATTAAAATTTTAAGAGCTAAAAACTGCTTCAATTAATTCCATTATATTAATTTTCCAGCTCATAAAATGTGGGATTTTAAACACGATTTTTTGAACACCATCTCATATTTAAAAAAATAGTAATTTTGGAATTTCACAAAATTTTAAAAAATTGTGATCTAATAATAACATATTATTTTCATAAATAATTGAATTTGGGTATGATTCAACTTGAATAAATAATAAAAAAGTCCGTTCAAGTTGTAAAAATGTGTTGCAACGTAGCGTGAATGTAAACATGAAATTGAATAGAGCGTTTTGAAAATGTTCAACTCTTTTGAGTATTGAAACACAATAATGTATTTGAAGTGAATCCGCATTTCAATTTGCATTTTAAGTTAGTTATGAATAGTTGTGGTGTCAGAAAAAATCCCGTTTAACTGACTTTTATTGGCGTCAGCGTCGGCAATTGAATGTGAATAAAAATGTAGAACTACCAGTGCGGTAATTCCCCCTAATTTGAAGGTAGAGCTTTCATTTTCGCGTCCGCTATTTGTTTGTGAAAAAAATTTGTAGCTCGGGAAAGGCAAGTAAATAGAAATAACGGCGTGAAGTTTTCCCAGTTCGTATATTGAGCGCTTATAACTTTCAGTTATGTTGCACCTACTCCTGAAATTTCGTCCGTGAAACATGAATAATTAAACAAAGGATTAAGAATTTTTTCGCCGGGATTAGCTCGTAATAAACTTTCGTGATAATTAAAGTTTCGAATAAAACTTGATCAGCATTCAATAATAATTACTTCCACCACAACATTACTAATTTTCAAGTTGGAGCAGATTGAACAAAAGCACTGACTGATATTGAGTTAGCTTCGTTCCTGCTATAATAAAAACCATTTCCGATCTAGAATGGAAAAACTCGCAAACAAACTGAAACTAAAAATATTCCGCGTGATTAAAAAAGCCACAGCGAGCAAATTACTCAACTTTTGGTTTATTTATATGCCAGTCAAAAATTTCCGGGCTAATCACCGGATTAGCTGAAGCCTAATTCTGAAATTTTGTCGTTACAAATGTACAATCCTCCGGTTATATAGCCGCGCATAAACCAAAGAAGCTTGTAAAAAATAATGAAAGCTAAGACCAGATCTTCCGGCAAGAGGTCCTTGCTCATAAAGCCTTCAACGGCTGAATTTATATCTGTAATTCCATTTTGTACGTATTTTACTGCAGCACACGCGTTTATACGACGTGTAAAAAAGCTGCAATCGCACAACAACCAGATTAGTTTCCGTTAATTCAAACAAAATTCTATTTTATTCCGGCGTTCGGTTGATGGATTTGGCCGAGGTAAAAGCGTTTCATCATTTCTCATTAAACTCTTTCACATCGGAACGTTTCAAATGTTTGCGTTTCGTCGACAGAAAGACTAATTTTGACAGATGTTGGGTAGTTTCCGGAACGATGAATATGATGATCACACTGACTACATCCTGCGATCGTAATTGCTTCATGCGGTTAAAGGCCAAATAAAACGTGTTATTCGGCGGTTGGCGGGAAAAAAGTCGCCTAAACTGCGGTGTTTTAATGCAAGCCACGAAAAAAATCAAAATACAACAAGATATTTCAGCTGAAAGACTTTTAAAGTTTTCAGGATT
>NW_025401063.1:2611991-2622346 GCF_015345945.1 Tribolium madens
AATTAATAAAAAATTATTTGATAAATAAAAATAACAAGTTTATAGGTCAAAGTTTCTGAATTTTAGCAAAGTCAATTACTAAAGTTTGGAAATGAGGCAAAACTTTAAATAAAAAAAACATCTTTTTGAAATTTTGACTTTGAGTCTCGATTTTTTGTAGAATTTAGACGATTTTGATTCTGGTTATAAAATACAAATTTTCTCTCTTCTTCTAAGCCAAAATTTTAAAAATAATATCAAAAGCCTGAAACTTTTAAGAATTCACGGTCTGAAATTGAATTTCGACTTGCATTCTTTAAATTCTCACTTAGAATTCCACTTTCATCTTTTAAAATTATAATTTTTTTATTGAGCAAATTTTTAACACAGCTCCTCCACCATTTCAATTTTTTAAATTTTAAACTTGGACTTTTTCAATAGATTTTAAAGTTAATAAAAAGTGTTTCAGTTAAAAAAAAAGTATATATAAACTATAAAAATATCAGATGTCAATTTTTTTTGTTTACATCTTCTAGAAGAAAGCTATTTTTTATGTTTTTAAAAAATAACTTTTGCCCAGTTCCTATATTTTTTATTTTGAAACTTCTTAAAGTACAATTTTAAAAATCAATAAAATAATTAAATTTCTAATYAAAGTAGCTGGTGCTTTTGAAATTGAGTTGTCAACATTGCAAAATATAAAGARAAAAGATATAACAATTGACAAGTCTCACATTTTTATTTTTATATTATTTATTGTTGCCAACTTAATTTTATATTTAAAAACCACTTTAATTATTGATTGTACTGTAAAATTTTTAACAGTACAATATTCAATTTTGAATCATATTACAAGTTTAGAATTAACTTAAAATTTGAAATTATTTGGGAGTTAAAGGCCAAATAAAACGTGTTATTCGGCAGTTGGCGGGCAAATAGTCGCCTAAACTGCGGTGTTTTAATGCAAGCCACGAAAAAAATCAAAATACAACAAGATATTTCAGCTGAAAGACTTTTAAAGTTTTCAGGATTTTAAAACAGAATTTCAAATTCGAAAGCCGGAAACAAAGAAAAACGGTTGTGGCTCTAGAGCTCTGAAATAAATAAATTACCGAGTATCAAAATTACCAACTGAAATCTGAAGATATTTGTAAAATCTTGAATTAATAAAAAATTATTTGATAAATAAAAAATTTTAGTAACGTCAATTCAAAATTGTACTAAAGTTTGGAAATAAGGCAAAACTTTAAATTAAAAAAAAACATCCTTGTAAAATTTTGACTTTGAGTTTCAATTTTTGTAGAATTTACACGATTTAAATTCTGGTTATAAAATACAAATTTTCTCTCTTCTTCTAAGCCAAAATTTAAAAATAATATCAAAAGCCTGTAACTTCTAAGAATTCATGGTTTGAAATTGAATTTAACTTGCGTTCTTCAAATTCTCACTTCGAATTCCATTTTCATCTTTAAAAATTATAAATTTTGACTTAAAAACCCAAAATTTTAGTTTGTTTCTCGCTAACGTGTTATTGCCAAACCTTTCCAAAAACTTATGACTTCTAAGAATTTATAGTTTGAAATTGAATTTCGACTTCCATTACTGAAATTCCCACTTAAAATTCCAGTTTTATCTTTTGACTTCCAAAATTTTAGTGTTTTCTCCTACATTACGTTTTTAACCTTAGAATTAGGAGATCTAAAATTTCAACTTCCAACCTCAAAATTTCAGCTTCTAAAAATAAACCATAGTTTGTCTTCAAGAAACTGATTCAATAATTAAAAATCGTGATTTTTTCAAACTTTAAAAATGTGTAAAATATTGCTCAAGAAATTTTTGAATTTTATTAATTTTTAGCCCGACCGCTTCACTATTTTTATTTACAAAATTTTAAACCAAAATAGAGTTTTTTTTTTTGAGTTACTTATTCAGTCTGGGTCTGAATGTAAATTTTATCATTCAAAATTCCAATTTTTAAGTCAGAAAATAACGTTAGAAACCTAAGACTAGGCATTTTCATAATATATGCCTGTTTCATATGTTCTTTATTTTTTTTTTTAGAAAATTTTAAGAATTTGCAAATTTAAATTTTTACAAACTTACAATTTATAAATTAAATTTCAACTTCTCCCCTTGGAATTACTATTTCCATAAATCACAATTTTGAATTAAAATCTTTCAAACTTCGGACAAATATGTGTAAAAAAGTTTCTTAACAAATTCATAAATTTTACTGAACAAATAATTTTTTTTTAACCCGGCGCCTCCACCGTTTTCACTTTTCAAAATTTCAAACCAAAATTATGGGTTTTGGACTTTTTGTAATAAAATTCTAAATTAATAAATTATTATTTTATTTAAAAATATATCATTTAAAGACGATATCATAATAGTAAATTTCTGATTCAAAAGTTTACTTAAAAAATATTTACATCTACTAGAACACTATTTTTGAAGCTAATTTTTGTATTTTTCAAGCTTAAATTTTTTATTTAGAAAATAAAATTTTTTCACAATTTCAGTCTGGTCCAGAAGAATTGTATGATTGTCTTTCAAAATTTTGACTTAAAATCTTACAAACTTTAAAAATATGTAAAATTCTGAACGACAAATTTCTGTTTTATTGAGTAAATAATTTTTAACGCGGTTCTTCCACCGTTTTAATTTTCAAAATTTCAAAAAAAATTATTTCTTTCGGACATTTTTAATAGAATTCGGGGTTAATCAATTGTTTTTTGTGGCAAATGTCAAAATTTTAAGATTACACATATTTTAGAATTTCGATTATAAAGCCCATTTTTGTGTTTTTTAAGCTTGAATTTCTGATTTGTAAAAAAAATTTTTTTTCAAAAATCTGAATTTATTAAGGTGTAAAATGCTCAAAAAATTTATTGAGCAAATAAATGTTTCAATTTCAACTTGGTTTAGAATAATTGTATGATTTAGTCTTAAATCAGAAAGTAACATTAGGAACTTTTTTTTTATTTTAATAAATTTTCGGATTTCAATTTTTACCATTTTCAAATCAAATTTCAACTTTTGTTCTTGGAATTCTTGATCCAAAAAAAGTAAAAACCCTGATTTTATAAATCAAGAGTTCGGGTTAAAGTCCTCCAAACTTTAAAAATGTGTAAAATTCGGCCCACAGAACTCCCAATTTCGCATTTTTTATTGCAAAAAAGACCAGTAAATTTCTACCCCGGCGCCTCCACCATTTCGTGTTTGAACTCAACCCAACATTCGCTTGCATATTTGAAAGCTCAACCTGTCCACTTCAAAGTATGTTTTTTATTAGTTGTACTTCTGCGTACGAATCCGGTTCCAGTCGCGAAATAACTCCGGTATTCAAATATACCCGACGACTGTGTTAATTACAGGGCGTGTGTAGCAGTGTCGCTTTGTTTCAGACACTAAATTACCGCATTTAATTAGATTTTCAAACAATCTCGACTGAAAGAAAACGTGTTGCGCTTGTGAAAACGACCATGTTTGGGTTTCTTTTGTGTGTAGGAAATTATGTAATTAGTGCAACTGTTTACGCCTCCGGAGGACCGCTCGTAAGCCATCCTGACCCCGACTAATGCTTTCACCGGTTTGAAGAAAAAAAACGCGGTTTCGCTCCGTCGGTGTTTTTATCAAATTACTCGAATACATTTCTGCTAGTCGAAGACTGAGAACACACAAAGCATTTCTCATTGAATGACAATATAATTTAATTTGTGGCCCGGCAAAAGACGAATAGCGAGACGCAAGATAGAGAAACGTCCTCAAAATATATATATCGCACAACAATAAATTCCTTGTTCTTGTTATATAAGATGTTGATTGCCTTTAAAACGTCGTCTACCTCTCTAGGAACCATTATCTTTATTGTTCTCGGGTTGACATATAAATAACTGGGCTCGACAGTTCAATGCCGGGACTCTATGAATATATTAGCGGGCCGTGTCAATTAAGGGATGTTGACAACGGTTTATTACGTATTTGCAGGTAAAATGTTCATTACCCGACGCTCCTACCAAATTAATTTACCATTTAATTGAACGATTAATTAACGGGATATCTGTATCGAAAGGCCCGGCATCAATCATCCCGATACATCTCCTAATCCCATCTTTGCAAATAACAATACACAAGATACATAAACCTGAAATTTTGAGACCTATACATTTTGCGACTTTTTCGTTAAAAAATGATTTTTTTTACTTTTGCAGAAAAGAGTTAATTTTCTTAAAAAAGCACATTCAGTTTTGTAAGTCCAGACTTCGTCTCAAAATTTAAAATTTCAAATCAAACCTAAAATTCTATACCAGGTGAATCAAAAGTATGGAACCAAGCGTTTTTTTCGTAAACTAAGCACTTTACGAAAAAAATAATTAGTGTAGCGTAAAGTACAATTAAAATGTGACCATTTATCAAGTATAACATTTTTCAAAATTTCTTTTAGTTTTCGAGTTTTGGAAAAAAAAGATTATGATTTAAAAATTACCTCTAATTAAATAAAAAAAGTACTGGCTAAAAAACAATTTTATTTAATTAGAAGTCATTTTTAGATCATAATCTTTAATTAAAAAAATTATCATGATGGGTTGCCACTTAAAAATTTTTTTTTCCCAAAACTCGAAAACTAAAAGAAATTCGAAAACTGTTATTCTTAATAAATGGTCACATTTTAATTGTACTTTACGCTGCACTAATTATTTTTTTCGTACAGTGCTTAGTTTACGAAAAAAACGCTTGATTCCATACTTTTTATTCACCTGGTATGACCTTTTTGCTCAAAAACGATTCTTCCTTGTGGAAATTAACAAAAACAATGCATTTTGACTTAATTTTATAATAAGAACACATATTTTAGAACTACTTTAACGATTTTCTAGTTTGTTTTGGTAAAATATTTTAAACTGAGTGACATTCTATATAAAAAAGCATTAAACTTATCAAAACATACAAAAATGACGCGCCTAAGAGTTAATTTTAAAATCTTTGGTTTTGTTTATTCAAAATCTTTCGAATTTACAGTAAGTTTCTTAGAAAAAAATTTAAAAAATCGCATTTATAAAGTTTGCTGAAAATTACGCAAAATTAATTAAACCAAGCAAAAATAACGCATTTCATATTGTCATTCCTGTCTTATTTTGGCAAAATATTACAAATTTTGCGACTTTCTCGCTGAAAAACCCTTCCACTTTCATAGAAAATAATTTATTCTAGATTCACACTTAATTTAATGATTTTTCTGTTTTGTTCTGTAAAATCTTGTGAATTTCTCGTTGAAAAGCCCTCTAAATTTGTTGAAATGAGGAAAAATAATGCATTATTGACTTATTTCATTAAAAAAAAATAATAATTGAGTGAGTTTTAATGTAAAAAAGCATTAGGTAATTTTGCAATTGTTTGCTTTGTTATTATCAAAATCTTGAGGTTTTCTTGGTGAAAAATGCCTTTTTATTATTACCCAATCAATCCTCAACACTTAAAGTTTTAAATGCATAAACCTGAATTTTTGACACTTATACATTTTGCGACTTTTTCGTTAAAAAATGTTTATTTTACTTTTGCAGAAAATAGTTCATTTCCTCAAAAGAGCACATTCTGTTTTGTAAGTCCAGATTTCGACTCAAAATTTAAAATTTCAAATCAAACCTAAAATTCTATATGACCATTTTGCTGAATAACAACTTTACCTTTATAAAAAATAATTCATTAAACCCAAATTTTGACTCAAAATTTTAGTCATAAATGTCATAAACATGAAATTTTGACACCTACACATTGTGTGACTTTCTCGCTGTAAAACGCTTTAACTTTCATTCATTTCAAGTTCAGACTTAATTTGGAGATTTTTCTGAAATTAAATTTGTAGAAATTAACAAAAACAATGTATTTTGACTTAATTTTATAACAAAAACACATATTTTAGAACTCCTTTAACGATTTTCTAGTTTGTTTTGGTGAAATATTTTAAACTGAGTGAGTTTAAAAACATACAAAAATAACGCAAATAAGAATTAATTTCAAAATCTTTGATTTCGTTTATTCAAAATCTTTCGAATTTATAGTAAGTTTGTTAGAAACAAATTTAAAAAATCTAATTAATGTATTTTATAAAGTTTTTGCTGAAAATTACGCAAAATTAATTAAAACAGGCGAAAATAACGCATTTGATTTTGTCATTTCTGTCTTATTTTGGCGACTTTCTCGCTGAAAAACCCTTCTACTTTCATAGAAAATAACTTATTGTACATTCACACTTAATTTAGCGATTTTTCTGTTTTGTTCTGTAAAATTTTGTGAATTTCTCGTTGAAAAGCCCTCTATATTTGTTGAAATGAGCAAAAATAATACATTATTGACTTCATTTCATTAAAAAAACAAAAATAATTGAGTGAGTTTTAATGTAAAAAAAGCATTAGGTAATTTTGCAATTGTTGCTTTGTTATTATCAAAATCTTGTGGTTTTCTTGATGAAAAAATGCCTTTTTATTATTACCCAATCAATACTCAACACTTGAAGTTTGTTTTAAATGCATAAACCTGAAATTTTGACACCTATACATTTTGCGACTTTTTTGCTAAAAAATGATTTCTTTTACTTTTGCAGAAAATAGTTCATTTCCTCAAAAGAGCACAGTTTTGTAAGTCCAGATTTCGACTCAAAATTTAAAATTTCAAATCAAATCTGAAATTCTATATGACTTTTTTGCTTGAAAACGATTCTACCTTTTTAAAAAATAATTCATAAAACCCAAATTTTGACTCAAAACTTTAGTCATAATAATGTCATAAACATGAAATTTTGACACCTACACATTTTGTGACTTTCTCGCTGTAAAACACTTTAACTTTCATTCATTTAAAATTCAATAACAAAAACACATATTTTAGAACTACTTTAACGATTTTCTAGTTTGTTTTGGTAAAATATTTTAATATGTTAAAAGTTTAAAAATATACAAAAATAACGCAAATAGGAATTAATTTTAAAATCTTTTATTTTTTTATTCAAAATCTTTCGAACTTATAGTAAGTTTGTTAGAAACCAACTTAAAAAAATCTAACGCATTTTATAAAGTTTTTGCTGAAAATTACGCAAAATTAATTAAAACAAGCGAAAATATTACAAATTTTGGGATTCTCTTGCTAAAAAACTGTTCTACTTTCATAGAAAATGATTTATTCCAGATTCAGACTTAATTTGACAATTTTTCTGGTTTGTTTTGTAAAATCCTTAAAATTTTGCGAATTTCTCGTTGAAAGCGATTTAAATTTGTTGAAATGAGCACAAATAATGCATTATTGACTTCATTTCATTAAAAAAACAAAAATAATAGAGTGAGTTTTAATGTAAAAAAGCATTAAGTAAATTTGCAATTTTTTACTTTGTTATTATCAAAATCTTGTGGTTTCTTGGTGAAAAAATGCCTTTAATCTAAAAGTACTTTTATAAAGTTTTTGCTGAAAATTGCGTTAAATCCATCAGAACAAACAAAAAACACTGAAAAACGCTCCTACTTTCATATTAAATAATTCATTTCAGTTCCAGACTTAATTTTGCAATTTTTCTGGTTTGTTTTGTAAAATCTGAAATAATGTTGTGGTTTTCTTGTTAAAAAGTACTCTAAATTTGTTGAATGAGCATTGTGATTTAAATGACTAGAAAAACATATTTTACAAACACTATCAATTTTTTATTTTGGTTTAATAAAATGTAAATTTGTTGTTGAAAAGCCTTTAAATTTATTGAGAAAAGCAAAAATAATCATTTTAGGCTTAAATTTAAAACTTTAAAATTATAAACCTGAAATTTTTTTCGCTGAAAAACGCTTCTACCTTGTCATGTCAATGTAATTTTTGTCATTCTTTGCCTTCTTTACAAATTTTGTGACTTTCTTGCAGAAAAACTGTTCTACTTTCATTGAAAACAATTCATTTCAGAATCAGACTTAATTTAGCGATTTTTCTGTATTGTTTTGTAAAATCTCTAAAATTTTGTGAATTTCTTGTTGAAAAGCAAGCGCTTTAAATTTGTTGAAATGAGCAAAAATAATGCATGATTGACTTAATTTTTAAAAAAACAAAAAAAAATATAACTTGCTGGCTTAATACTGCAAATTTTTGCTTGGTGTTATCAAAATATTTCAATTTTAGTTAGTTTCTTGGTGAAAAAAAAAACCTTTGTTCTCTTGAAATAAGCAAAATAACGCATATTCACCTTTTTGATTTAACAAATCTAACAAATTTTATAAAGTTTTTGCTAAAAATTGCTCTAAATCCATCAGAATTCTTCCCCAATCCTTACATTTTTCTTATTTTTGGTACTGTTTTTATCAAAATATTAAAATCCATTAAATACGAGTATGTTTATCTGCAACTCACAAATTACGATATGTGGAGTATTTTTTACATTGTCAAATTTAAATTATTAATTATTCAATTTATGCAAATTAAATGTTGCATCAATCGATTCTTTATTATTTATTTTTATTGTCTTTTTCCCTCGCCGAATTAATTTTGTTAGATAGTAAACTATTCCCCTGAATATTCTGAAAACTTATCTCGTTTTTGTTATTATTATTACCAAATTAATTTACCATTTAATTAACCGGAATATAGTATCGGAAGACCCGGCATCAATCATTCCGATACATTTCCTAATCTCATCTTTGCAAATAACAATACACAAGACGGTAAATGCGCTATTATTACCCAATCGAAACTGACGAAAACACCCACTTGACAACACGGTAATCCAATTTCAGGTCCCTACTGCAGGTGAGCTATAGCTTTAATTATCTAGCGCTCTCACCACCTGTATATTAAAATATGTCTAACATTAAACGCTAAACTTCTTAGTTTGCTCATTTTAATATCGCGAGTATGACGGTGACAAACAAACGTTAAGCTGATTACCACGTCAACTCGACAACACAGACGATAACTAATTACCTAAAATCAGGAACGACTAATTCAATTTACAGCGAAATTTTAGCTTTGACGACATCGACCACGGCTCATAAAACTAACGCAGTTACTTAACCTAATCTGCAAGAAACATGTAATAAGCCACAACTCCCGCAAAAACTACGAAATTATAACAATTTTTTATTTTTTCATTGCCTGAAATAATAATGATGCAAAATGTTTAAAATCGTCGAGTTTCTTAAGTGCTGATTAGCAACGTTGACCAAAACAGTTGAATTTTGGCTCAAAACTTAAAATTTTATATTCATAAATTAATTAACAAATTTTGAGAATTTTTCTCTGAAAACTCATTTCAGACATGAACACGTTTCAGTTTTGTAAAGCTGGATTTTGTCTAAAAACTTCAATTCTAATAAATTTATAAACCTGAAATTTTGTGACTTTCTCGCTGAAAAACGCTTTTACTTTCATTTTAGCCTTGTAAACCCGATTTTTGGACAAACTTAATGTTTTAAATTAATAAAGCTGAAATTTTGACACCTACAAATTATGCGACTTTTTCGTTAAAAATGCTTCCTTATACTTTTGCAGAAAATAATTCATTTCAGACGTTCGCACAATTCAGACTTTGACTTAAAATTTAAAATTTTCACAAACCTGAAATTCTATGTCTTTTTTGCTGAAAAACGCTTCTACCTTCTCAGAAAATAATTCCTGAAACCCAAATCTTGACTCAAAATTGAATTTGGAATTATGACACCTACACATTTTGTAACTTTCTCGCTGAAAAACGCTTGAGCTTTTATAGTGAATAATTCATTTCAAATTTAGACTTAGTTTAAAAATCTTTTTCAAAAAGTTTCTCGCTATAAATGTGTAGAAAGTAGCAAAAAAATGCATTCTTGACTTAATTATTCACATTTTAAAACTGCTTAAAATATTTTAAATTGACTAAGTTTCTACGTAGAAAAGCATTAAACTTATGAAAACATACAAAAATAACGCGCTTAAGAATTAATTTTAAAATGTTTGGCTTTGTTTAATTAAATAAAATCTTTCGAAGTTATAGTAAGTTTTTTAGTAAAAAATAAAAAAAACTGAAAAAACCTATAAAATTTTTGGCGAAAATTACGCATTTCAAATGTAATTTTGTTATTTCCTGCTTTCTGTTGGCGGAATATTCCAAATTTTGTAACTTTCTCGCTGAAAAACCCTTTTACTTTCATAGAAAACACTTCAGACTTAATTTATTTGTTTTGCTTAGTAAAATCTGTAAAATGTGAGTTTCTCGCTAAAAAAAAAAAAACGCTCCAAATTTGAGAAATGGAGAAATGAAATGAGAAAAACAAAAATATCACATTTTAGGCTTAATTTTGCAATTTTTTACTTTGTTGTGAGAAAATTCAATAAGTTTCTGTGTGAAAAATGTTTTAAATCTATCGAAACAAACA
>NW_025401063.1:2625081-2632720 GCF_015345945.1 Tribolium madens
TTTGACTCAAAATTGAACTTGAAATTTTGACACTTACACATTTTGTGACTTTCTCGCTGAAAAACGCTTGAGCTTTCATAGTGAATAATTCATTTCAAATTTAAACTTAGTTTAAAGATCTTTCTTAAAAAGTTTCTCGCTATAAATTTGTAGAAAGTAGCAAAAAATTCATTCTTGACTTAATTATACATATTTTAAAACTGCTTTACCAATTTTCTGCTTTGTTTTGGTAAAATATTTTGAATTGAGTAAGTTTCTATGTAGAAAAGCATTAAACTTATGAAAACATAACGTGCTTAAGAATTACTTTTAAAATTTTTGGCTTTGTTTAATTAAAATCTTTCGAAGTAAGTTTTTTAGTAAAAAGTAAAAATATCTAAAAAATTTTATAAAGTTTTTGGCGAAAATTACGCATTTCAAATATAATTTTGTTATTTTCTGCCTTCTTTTTTCGGAATATTCCAAATTTTGTGACTTTCTCGCTGAAAAACGCTTTTACTTTCATAGAAAATAATTCAGACTTAATTTGTTTGTTTTGCTTTGTAAAATCTGCAAAATGTGTTTGACGCTGAAAAAAAAATCTCTAAATTTGTGAAAAATTTTTAAATGAAGAAATGAAATGAGAAAAGCAAAAATATAACATTTTAGGCTTAATTTTGCAATTTTTTACATTGTTATGAGAAATTTCTTCGAATTCAATAAGTTTCTGTGTGAAAAATGCTTTAAATTTATCGAAACAAACTTAATTTAGCAATTTTTCAGCTTTTTTCTTATTTCAGGTTTTTGAAATCTTCAGGAATACTAAAATAGTGTCAAAATCATCATTTGCGCTAACTTATAAGCTTTTCCAAAGGTTAATATGTATATTAATAATTCTTAGAAAATCATCGTTTCAATTTGAATAATTTGTGTCCATTCGTTGCTTTGTGGTGCATATTTCCCATAGCTTGCAATGCTTTGAAAGCAAATGTAGTCCTTTGTAAATGAGTGCTTCGCTTTGTTATAGTTCGGTGGTAGTTGCAGAGCTCGATTCAACCTGTAGATCCCGATTTTACCTTTGTGTATCATAATATGAAACTGAAGATGGAATAGTTGCGATTTTATTACATGTCTGCATATTTGTTTCGAAGTTTGCAAGTAGGTAATAATTCAGGAAAAGCGAGTGACAGCAGAAAGTTGCGATCTCGTTGAAAATTTAATGAATTCGATCGCGAGAGGAGGCAAAAAGTTGTTTTCTTTAAGTAGTCGATGCCGTAATAAAAGTGTTTATCGTCGAAGTTTACACCATCGCCTGATTTATTTTTCTCCGCTTTGTATATGGGTTAATTTTCGCAAATAAAAAGTGCAATTTTTCCTCGTAAATAAAATTAATGGCAAATTTGCGTGTCGCTTTTATGGCCCTAGTTGTGATGTAATAACACAGTTTGCAGATTAGCAAATGAATCGCAATTGATTTATATTTGAAAAGTGCGGAGAAGGAAGACCAGCCAAGAAATTTTTATTTGCCACCCCATTACCCTACACGAGTCTGACGTTTAAACATTTGTAAAGTTTACTTATGTAGCACGTCATCCCGTAAAAAGCTTATAGAAACGAAAATGTATTTCATCCTCTTTCGTGTCTTACAAAATGTTGTCATTTTTTAAAGCCGCTTACCACTCCACACGTTTCAGAAAAAACAATGCTCCTGGAAAGTTTTTAGAACAAAGTAATTTAGTGACTGATTTATAAAATTATATTTAAATTTTTAACAATATTGCTTTTTTCCTCAATTGATAATATTGACTAATTTTACTAAAATAGTAATTTTTAACAATTGCATGTCGATAAATTGAATAAAACTGATTTTTGGTGTGAGCATTTTATCAATTTACAAATAATTAATTATGCTTTGTTTCTTTTAATTTCAATGRCTAAAAACAGAGAAATAAATAGATGGTGATGCCACAATAACAGCCATAATGAATTGGAACAATTTTCTTTTATTTTGAGATTTTTATATTTTTAGTATTTTTACRTTAAACTACAAAATTACAGTTTTCAAAAACTATTTACTCTACCGTCCTGTAGATGGCACAACAGAAGAATTTGTCGTTTGTGTACAGATCATGCTCAACAGAAAGCTATTCAAACAAGTCTTCAAGCAAAAAAAATAATAAATTGAATTTAAAAAAAAACAATAAAGAAATTCGTTTCTACAATTTCTACAATTAGATGTTACTGCTGAATTACACGGTGACACAGCTTTTTTTCACGTTTTGAATATTCGTGACGGATTGCAAAATTCAGTAGTTTTTATTTTTTATGAAAAAACGTATCGTTCAAATTGAATATTAATGCAGTAACAGAAGTAGGTAATATACAATACGCCAAAAATAAATAAAAGAAAATTTCTATACAGTTTTTTACAAAAAAACAGCCAAATATAGAGGTTTTTTTTAAATTAAATTCAAATTTCAAATTAATATACAGGGTGCGCCAGAACTCGTACCTCAGAGAAAATTTTCAAGTAAGGTAAGATACCAGGAAAATGAAAAAAATGTTTAAAAAATTCTATCTGTCAAAAAATTTTGACATTTATTTTTGACATTTGACATTTTTTTATATCTATTTAATGATAATAATGATCTTGTATATGTTTTTTTACAATTATTTTGTAAAGGGACAAAAATTTTGGCAATAAAAAACACAAATAACATTGAAGAGAGTTACAATTTAGGATACAGCTTCCTTGTTTCTTCTTTTAATAGCCTATAGCAAAAAAATTATTTTTCCAACAGAAATAAATAGAGTCAAAGTGAAAACTTTAAACCCTCATAACTTCAAAATTTTTATAGATAAAATTTTTGTAACATTTTTCCCATGTTCCTGGTATCTTACCTAATGTGGCATTTTTCTCTGGCGCGCGAGTTCTGGCGCACCCTGTATACATGGTGTCCTAGCGAGTCGAAAAACTTCATTAGTGACCTTGAAATAGTAAAATTTAAAAAGATTAATACATAATAATAATAATCATTATTATTATTAATACATTAATACATTAATAGATACTAATCTAGTCCATCGTTTAAAATTATTTTCAACTATACAGCTTGTCTCAAAAATAAGTTAGTTACAATACAAACTTGTGTTTTTTTAAATGAAACACCGTATGTTTCTTAGCGTTTTTCGGTGTAGATTTTTATGACAACTTTTATTAGTCGATTTTGCTTAGTTTTAAAAATAAGACGGTTTTTTTGACAAAAACATGCACTTTTTAAAAATTTATAATAGAAAAAGACATCTAGAAATATTTTTTTACTACCGCAAAGAAGAAGGTACAAGCTATAAGGTTGTAATTTTTTTTTAGTGTGTTGCATTTGCAAAGATAAAAAAATGAAGGTGTTTGTTAAAAGTTCAGTAACTAAGAAAAATTTAGTGGAACACCCTATTTATTGTTTTTGCATTTAAAAGATTATAAAGTTATCTTTCTAAAATTATTTACTTTTAGATGTTTATAATCAATAACTAAAAAGATATTTAACGTTAAACATAAAAATAATTACTATTGTTTCAGTAGCCAAAAAGTGCACAGTTGTACAAAAGATGGAAAAATATCATTTAATAATCACATTTGTCTTAAACTGAAACCATTATTTTTTATTTTTACAACAAAATATTTCAAATTTCAGTTTTTATAACGACTTTTAAATCAACGGATAAGTGATCCGTGGGGGATTTACTATGATAGATATACAATTTATCAATCTATTAGATGCAATAATAAAAAATAGGGTGTTCCATATAATTTTTTTAAATTATTTAAGTTTTAACAAATTTCTTAATTTATTAATCTTTACAAATGAAAAACACTAAAAAATTGCTACAGCTTTAAATACTGTACTTTCTTCTTTGCAGAAGTAAGAAAAAAAAAATTCTAACTGTCTTAGTTTTTGTGTAATACATTTTTAAAAAGTGCTTGTTTTCGTCAAAAAAAACGACTTATTTCTAAAACTAAGCAAAATCGACTAATAAAAGTCTTGCGTAAAAACATTGTTTTCAAAGGCAACATCCAAAAATGCTAACAAACATATGGTTTTCATTAAAAAAAAACACAAGTTTGTATCGTAACTTATTTTTGGGACATGTAATATGGTTGAAAATAATTTTAGGTGATGCACTAGATTAGTATCTATCAATAACCTATACAATTTTTTTAGTTTACTATTTAAAGGTCACTAATGGACTTTTCCAACTCTCTAAGACACCCTGTATATTGGTGCTAAGGCCATTAAAAAGTTATGATATTTTTTCAGAATTGTTGATCAACGATTAATTTTTTTATTAATTTCGGATTCCGGCCGTTTTATTAGTTCGTGTTTTGCGAAAAGCCCGAAAGAAAATCGTAGGTGTTTTAATGCGCTCTTGATAAATTCCAGTCAACAAACATAAATATTTCAAAGCGACAAATATTGCACAAAGGAGATTACACCGAAAACATACACTGCGTAATTTTTCTGTCTCGTTGGCGATTTATCGAATGGCAAATGCACAACCGAAAATGTCAAAAGCAAACATTCATCAGAAACTCACTCATTATGGACGAGATTGTGTCAACGGCGGACAAAAATATGGCAGGGGGCGAGACAAAAATCAACATTAGAACAAAACTCAAGCGATTTTTAATTTGATCACTTTTTATGACAATATGAGAAATTTCAAAAGCGATAATGTACGGATTCTGAACAGAATATGTGAAATATTTGCAAAATTTGATAAATTTTATACGAACAACAAAGCTCAAATCGGTAACACCTGTTTTTGCTTGTTTCGGTAGATTTAATCAAGGGATTTTCCACTAAAAATAATACTAAATTTAGATAATTTTGTCAGTGTAACAATAAACTGCGAAATTAAGCCTAAAATGTACTATTTTTGATTTTCCCAATGAATTTAAAAGCTTTTCATCTACAAATTTACAAAATTCAAAACATTTTACTAGACCAAAGTGGAAAATTGAAAAGTAACGTTTTTCTTGTCAATTAAATCACAATGCTCATTCAACAAATTTAGAGCGATTTTTAACGAGAACATCAGAATTTTTTTTAGAATTTACAAAACAAAGCAGACAAATTGCAAAATTAAATTATTTTCTATGAAAGTAGAAGCGTTTTTCAGTGTTTTTCGTTTGTTCTGATGGATTTAAAACAATTTTCAGCAAAAACTCTCCAAAATTTATTAGATTTATTAAATCAGAGCTGAAAATGCGTTATTTTTGTTTATATCAGTGGATTAAGTGCATTTTACTAACTAAATAAAAAAAAAAAATTTAGACGGGTTATTTTTGTGTATTTTGAAAAATGTAATGCTTTTTTACATAGAAACTTACTCAATTTGAAATATCTTACTAAAATAAAGTAAAAAATTGTTAAAGTATTTCGAAAATATATTTTTTTATAAAATTAAAAACAATTACAAAATTAAGTTTGGATCAGAAATTTTCTTGAAAGTAGAAGGGTTTTTTAACGTTTTTCTCTTACTCTTACAAATTTAAAGCAATTTTCAGCAAAAACTTTATAAAATTTATTAGATTTGTTAAATCAAAATTGAAGATGCGTTCTTTCGCTTTTTTCAATAGATTAAAGGCAGTTTTTGCCAAGAAACTCACTAAATTTGAAAGATTTTGATAAAACGAAGCAAAAAATGTCAAAAGTAAGTCTAAAACGGGTTTTCTGTTTTATGTTGCTGATGAATTTAATGCTTTTATTTTGTACTCAATGTAAAGAGTGTTTTTATCAACTAATTTCAGTCTTTTATCGTCTAGTGAAATAAAGTAATTTTTATCTACTGTTTATATTCCACTTTGACCAAGAAATTCTGGTAGCTGAGTACAAAATAAAACAAAATATTATACATGACGATAAAGATTGTTTATCTACTCGTGAAAAAAGTCCACTTGTGACTTAGCCACTCGTAAACTAAACTTTTTCACTCGTAGATAAACAATTTTTTTATCGTTTTGTATAATAAATAACTATTTTTTTACATAGAAATTCACTAATTTTTTTGTTTTTTTAAGAAATTAATTCAATAACGTATTATTTTTACTCATTTCAATAAATTTAGAGCGCTTGTCAACGAAAAATTCACAAAATTGTAGAGATTTTACAAAACAAAACGGAAAAACCGCTAAATTAAATCTGAATCTGAAATGAATTATTTTCTATAAAAGTAAAACGATTATTCAACAAAAATGTCACAAAATTTGTAATATTTTGTCACAAAAGGCAGGGAATGACAAAAATTAAATTGAAATGACATTTCCACCGAGGTTTGTATAATATTTTATTTACAATCACATTTCTTTAAATAATAAAATATCCGTTTTTCTGTCAAAGTTGATGCAATAACACAGTCGCTGCGCAGACAATTGATTTGTTGACATTTGATGAACTCGTAACCCTAGTAATCATTCATAATTTATTTCCCGACCACGGGATGTAATGACATATTTACCGATTTCCAAAAAGTCAGGAATCGATATACTTGTATTACTGTAGTAATTGTGAATAAATAATAAATGCACTATTTTTGCTCATTTCAACAAATTTAGAACGTTTCAAAATTTTAGAAATTTTTAGACAAAATTGCTAAATTAAGTCTGAATCTGAAATTAATTATTTTCTATGAAAGTAAAAGCGTTTTTCAGAGAGACACCCACAATTTACAATTAAACTTTAAAAAAAGTATTTCTGAAAATTGACCCAATTGACGATTTTGAGACCACTAGTAGGGTAAGTCCGGGAAAGGTGGACCACATTTTAATAATCATGACTTTATTTCAATTCTAACCACAAATGTTTTTTCTCACTATCATTACATGAACAAAAAAATTGAAGAACTTTTTTTTGGTTGAAATTTTGAAAAGTTGGAACAGTTATTTACAAAAAAAAATAAATCAAAATTTAATTTTTCGATTTATTGGATAGCCTTTGGGCCTCGGCGTGATTGTCTGCGAATTTATGCGAGATTTCCAGCGGCACTGCGTCCTTAAAGTCTAATATATCTTCATCAAAATGTCATTTTTCGTCTTTCGTCCTAAAAGAACCGAAATAATCTCGTTACACTCATGTGAGCATACATAACTTCGCCAAAATTCCCCAAACTCATCCCAAATTGTTTTCGTCTTGGGTATTGGACTGAGCTTTTGTGTGTTAGCAGCCATCATCATCTCGTCTCTGTAATTTCACGGTCCTTCAGCTCGTCTCGACTGCTCATTGCACAAGCCGTGTATTTATACGTGCAAATATATGCATTTGTCTCGACTCGATCAATCAACCGCAGAGATACAGGGTGTTCGCGGATTGCAAGCAAATATTTTAACCACTAATAAAACTTAGCAAGAAAAACAACTTTTTTATTTCCAAAAACTATTTTGCTTATTTCAATAGATTAAAGGCAGTTTTTTACAAAAAAAAACCTCACCAAAAACAGAACAAAGGTGAAAATCGGTATATTAAGTCATGCATGTTTTGATAGATTTATTAGAGTATTTTTCACCCAGGAACCTAGAAACTTCGAAACATTTTACCAAAGTAGAAAATTGACAAAGCATGTTTTTTTTAAGCAATTAAAGTCAAAAATGCATTATTTTTGTTTA
>NW_025401063.1:2633760-2646288 GCF_015345945.1 Tribolium madens
TTTTTGTTTATTTCAACAAATTTAGAGCGTTTTCAGCAAGAAACTCACAAAATTTTACAGATCTTTTCAAACAAAGCAGAAAAGTTGCTAAAAAGTCTGAATCTTAAATAAATTATTTATTTCTATAAAAGTAGAAGAGTTTCTTGCGTTGTGTTCTTGTCCTGATGGATTTAGAGCAATTTTAAGTAAAAACTTTATAAAATTTGTTAGATTTTAATGCAAATTAATATTAATAACAATATTTTTATTAAAATAGGTCACTAATCATCACTTTGTTTTCTGTTTACTTCGTTTATATTTTTAATTATTTTGACTAAAATGGGCCGGGTTATCCATAAATTTTAAATGGTCCATTTTACATAGTTTCTGTTTACTTTTGCAATTATATGCATTTGTCTCGACTCGGTCAATCGCCGAAACGCCAACCGCAGAGATACAGGGTGTTCGCGGATTGCAAGCAAATATTTTAACCACTAATAAAACTTAGCAAGAAAAACAACTTTTTTATTTGAACTTTTGCCGAAAACATTTCATATCTGAATTAAAATTAAAAATAAGTTGGGACTGAAAACCCGTTTCCGCCTATGTTTTAATGTTTATTAAGCCTATGTTTGAGTGCACAATTCACTCGAAAGCGCGATTACAACTGACTAAACTGGCTCGTGAAAACAACTAATAATTTTTGTGTGCAACTGTCAAAAAAACGTCACTTTTTTTGCTTGATTTTGAGTCGTGAAATAGCACATTTGTTTATACTAAAATAAAGCCTTGACGACGTAAAAGAAGACTTTTTTACCGGCCGATAAAGACTTTTTTTACATCTTGAATGAAATTAACTTTCATTAGATAATTCGAACGTAACGCAAGCCCTAGTTACCACACCAAAACACACTGCTAAATTTAATTTTATGTAAAGATTCGATCGAAACTTTAGTAATTTTTTATAGTTGCACACAAAATTTTGAATGCCACATGGCCGTGAGCTATCTTTTTTTATTCGAATGATTATTTATTAATTATTATTATTTTCTCATAAAAAAGTCCTGGTTCACAGCCTTGTAACATAAATAACTATTTTGTGCACAAAATTATACTTTTTTTGTGCACAAAAAAATTTTACTTCTTACTTACAAGAACAGACACAAAATGCAAAAAAATTTTGGATACGGTCTTCAAATTGACTTTTCGAAACGAATTTTTTTATTGGTTAGAATATTTGTTCGAAATCCGCGAACACTCTGTATTATTAGTTTGAATCGGGCTGTCGATGGATTAATTACGGGCAAAAGAACTCGAGCATACTTAGTAAATATTTTCAAAGGCTTTGATTGGCGTTTCGATAAATTAGGTTCGGGGATACAATCGTGGGGACAATTCCGGCTGAGACGCTTCCGTCAAAATCACTTTTGCAAAGTTTAATTGAAAAAACGAAATGACTTTCTTTTCGGACAAGATAATAAAGCTTAAAACTGGGACAACTTACCGGTTTTTTAGCTTTTTTACAAAATCGAACAAATTTTGTAGTTTTTTTGCGAATTAATAAATATAAAATGTATAAAAAGGTTTAATATTACCTCTCGCAATATTTATACTTAGTGTTGAGAGAAGCAGTTATGTTCAATTGCCGATTAACAAACAATTTAATACCGTTGCCCACATCTTAGGAAAATAGTGGTTTTTAAATTTAATACATTTTCTATGCATAGGGTAAACTAGAAGGAGGTGTACCAACGGGAGAGGTAAACTTTGAAACTTAGAACCCTTCTAGAGCTCCATTTTTCATAGCAAAATGTTAACCTCAATGTTTCAAGTTAATATAAGAGACCTCTTCATTAGGCATTGAGAAGGACTTTTACACATCAGAATTTATTAATTTACTATTAAAAAAAATAATAAAAAACATTCGTAGCGCTTTTATCACAATAAAATATTTTATCACAATATTCAAATTCATTAAATACCACTCACAAATCGCGATATTGGGAGTATTTTTAAAATTGATCTTAGTATTTCGTCTTTTTTGAAATTGATTGTCATTTCGTTCAAATTTAAGCAAAATAACCAAATAAAATAAATGTTATATTCAATCGATTCTTTATTATTTATTTTTATTATTTATTTTATTTTATTTTTATTCGTGTTTATTTTTTATTTAAACAGAACATACAAACATTCTTGTATCTTTCCTAAAACTTTATTTTGTTAAATAACAAATATATCGCAAACTACCCATTCTTTAAATTTATTTAGTTTTTTTAGTCATTTTGTGTATAAAGATTGTTTTTTGCCTTTAAATAATTTTTCCGACTACAGAATTAGTACAAAACAGATGTTTTTTTTTTCATGAAACACTAAATAAAAATATTTCTTGATTATCCTTGATTTTTCAGAATTTTTTTTTTATTTTTTATTTTGTTTTATAAAAAAAAATTAATTAAATAAACACCTCACGAATCACATTTTTTAATCCATCTACTCGTTAATATTATTGATTGGCAGTCATAAAGTAATAATCAAATTACCTTGATGCATGTGAAAAGTTGAAAAATACGACTTTTCAACTTAATTTAACAATTGATATGAAAATTACAGTTGATGTGTAATATGACATTTGAGGTTGAGAAATAACCCAAAAACAGATAAGGAAGTGACCACTTCCCAACCAGAACTGTCATTGGCTTTCTGCTCTTCACAAATTATTTTTAAAATATGTTTTGCTATAGAATTAAGTAAAAAAAAAAACTCACAATTTTTTAAAGATTTTACAAAACAGCAAAAAAATTACAAAATTAAGTCGGGATCTGAGATTTGCTAAAAAAGTAGAAGCGTTTTTTTAGTTTTTTCGTTTGTTCTGATAGATTTAAAGTAATTTTCAGCAAAAATTTTATAAAATTTGTTAGATTTGTCAAATCAAAGCTGAAAATGCGTTATTTTGCTTATGTCAATAGATTAAAGGCATTTTTTCACCAAGAAAATCACAAGATTTTGATATACATAACAAAGCAAACAATTGCAAAACTAGTGCTTTTTTACATTAAAACTCACTCAATTAGTTTTGTTTTTTTAATGAAATGAAGTCAATAATGCATTATTTTTGCTCATTTCAACAAATTTAAAGCGCTTTCAACGAGAAATTCGCAAAATTTTAAGGATTTTACAAAACAAACCAGAAAAATTGTCAAATTAAGTCTGAATCTGGAATAAATCATTTTCTATGAAAGTAGAACAGTTTTTTAACAAGAGAATCCCAAAATTTGTAATAATTTGCCAAACTAAGGCAGAGAATGACAAAACTTACATTGACATGACAAGGTAGATGCGTTTTTCAGCGAAAAAGTCAGAATTTCAGATCTATGATCCTAAAATCTTAAATTTAAAACTAAAATGTATTATTTTTGCAGTTCTCAATGAATTTGAAGGGTTTTCAAAGACGAATTTATAAAATTCAAAAAATTTTACTAGACCAAAGTAGGAAATTGACAGTGTTTCTAAAATATGTTTTTCTAGTCAATTAAATCACACTGCTCATTCAACAAATTTAGAGCGCTTTTTAATGAGAAAATCACAAGTTTTTTTTAGATTTTACACAACAAAGCAGAAAAATTGCAAAATTAAGTCTGGAACTGAAATGCATTATTTTCTGTGAAAGTAGAAGCGTTTTTCAATGTTTTTCGTTTGTTCCGATTGATTTAGAGCTAGTTTCAGCAAAAACTTTTATAAAAACTCACTCAATTAGTTTTGTTTTTTAATCAAATGAAGTCAATAATGCATTATTTTGGCTCATTTCAACAAATTTAAAGCGCTTTTCAACAAGAAATGAAATTCACAAAATTTTAGGGCTTTTACAAAACAAAACAGAAAAATTGCCAAATTAAGTCTGAATCTGGAGTAAATTATTTTCTATGAAAGTAGAAGGGCTTTTCAGCGAGAAAGTCGCAAAATTTRTAATATTTCGCCAAAATAAGACAGGAAATGACAAAATTACACTTGAAATGCGTTGTTTTCGCTTGTTTTAATAAATTTTGCGTAATTTTTAGCAAAAAATTTTTTTTATTTTTTACTAAGAAAGTGACTATAAATTCGAAAGATTTTAATTAAACAAAGCCACAAATTTGAAAATCAATTCTAAGGCTCGTTATTTTTGTATGTTTTGATAAGTTGGATGCTTTTTTATATAGAAACTCATTCAATTCAAAATATTTTTCCAAAACAAAGCAGAAAATCGTTGAACTATTTTTAAAATATATAAAAAAATTTTGCTTGTCCTGATTTTCAGCAAAAACTATTTTGCTTATTTTAATAGATTAACGGCAGTTTTTTACAAAAAAAACTCACTAAAAACAGAACAAAGGTGAAAATCAGTACATTAAGTCTATTTTTGCATGTTTCAATAGATTTATTAGAGTATTTTCACCCAGAAACCTAGAAACTTCGAAACATTTTAAAAGTATGTTTTTTTTAAACAATTAAAGTCAAAAATGCATTATTTCAACAAATTTAGAGCTTTTTCAGCGAGAAACTCACACAATTTTACAGATTTTTTCAAACACACAGGAAAGTTGCTAAAAAGTCTGAATTTAAAATAAATTATTTATTTCTATAAAAGTAGAAGAGTTTCTTGCGTTGTGTTCTTGTCCTGATGGATTTAGAGCAATTTTAAGTAAAAAAAAACTTTATAAAATTTGTTAGATTTTAATGCAAATTAATATTAGTAACAATATTTTTATTAAAATAGGTCACTAATCATCTCTTTGTTTCCTGTTTAGTTCGTTTATATTTTTAATTTTTTTGACTAAACAGGACCGGGTTATCCATAAATTTTAAATGGTCCATTCTACATAGTTTCTGTTTACTTTTGCAACTCCCAGCAGCAATAAACGACGCAATTTCCTGCATTTGTGTATTTGCCTGTAATAAAAACACCAAAAATGCGTTTCACTCTATCCCAGCTTTGCTGTTTCTGTAATTAAATAAAAACCGACAGTGCATTATCAGTGAATATTTCGAGCAATTAAAATTTTAATAAAACGCTCGTACGTCGAATCTTTATTAAAAAACTTGCAAATACGTCACAAAGTGCCTATTTGAAAAAAACAAACGCAATTTGCAATAAATTCCTCCTGAGCCATTATTGTGCTTCCGCCGTGAAAATCTCCCTACACTGCTAAAACTCATCGGGCTCCCGACCGGCGACAGCCCCCCAAGAGGCGGCGCAAGACCTAATTGTGGGGGCTCTTAATTGTCGCGATTTTTGCTCCATCCATTAGAGTCCATTAGTCGGCGATTGGTTACTGGAAATTTTCAATGAACGACACGGCGATTTTTGCCAACAGCGTGCCTAATTTGCATCGCATTCGGATGGGATTTGGCCCATGATGAGGTTTATTTTTTACGGTTATGCTGGTTGTGTTAATCCGCAAGGTGGAGATGCCGCGATAAAGCCCAAGAATCGCCGTATAATTCCATTAAGGCAACTAATACTTAATCTGGCGGAACAAGCGACAATTTGGGCATGCTTGCGCTTCGTAATTATATTTTCAACCCACTTAAATAATGATGAATGCGACCGGAAGAAAAAAAAAATGTCTAGTTTAAAAAGCAAAATAAGTTAAAATACCATAAATCTTTATTATAAAAGCAGAATCAGTTTAGTAAAATTCCATAAAACAAAAATAAAAAAATGTAAAGAAAATAAAAATTATACTAGACAACAGAGTGAAGTCTTCTTTACCAATGTGTAAAATTTTGCTTTCCCATGTTTAATAGTACAAAAGTTTAAGGCATTCAAGTTAATAGTTGTATTTTCATAATTCTTGACATAAAAGTTTTCAATGCCGCAACCGAAAACTTAAGAAAAATAATTTCATAGCGTTGTGAAAGTTGTCATTTAAAAAAAAAGAGTTGAATACAGTCCTGGAATAATGGAACACCGTATTATATGTATGTCAAAAACTATGACAGATAAGTACTAACAACTACGTAAATTTTATTCAGTTTGGAGAATTCAAAAATGAAATAAAAATAAGTGAAAAAAATGAGGATGTCCTGGAAGAGGCAGATGCGACGAAATATCGTCTGCTTACTTGTAAAACCTTCTAAGTTCGATTTTCAGTTATTTAGATTTAGAAGGATTTACAAATAAGCCGAGGAAATGCCGAGGGCACAGCCCCCGTGAGCCCCATCGGGGGCAAAGCCCCATATGCTTACTTATAAAATCTTCTAAAAAACCCCACAAATAACTTTGAACAGAGCTACAATTTAGGATACAGCTTCCTCGTTTCCTCTTTTAATAGCCTATAGTAAAAAAATTATTTTTCCAACAGAAATAAATAGAGTCAAAGTGCAAAATTTAAAACCTCATAACTTCGAAATTTTTATAGATAAATTTTTTCCATGTTCCTGGTATCTTACCTTATATGGCATTTTTCTCTGGGGCGCGAATTCTGACGCACCCTGTATTTGTATTCCTGCAAAAATTTCAGTGACTATGATACCACGACCTTTTATGTATAAATGTTTGTACTTATACTATTTTGGCCTCTTACTATAGCAATTGTGGCCACTTCACAAAAATAGATGCCAAAGCTAATCAAAATACAGAAGTTGAGTGCTTTTAATTTTATTGATTATTTAACAATAATACAATAATAATAATAATAATAATAATGATAACAATGACGAAATGGTATTTTGTAAGTTTTTGAGTGTTTTAATAAAACAATTTTTCATTGTCAAAATTGGTCATCAAATATAGCAACTTGAGTAGGTACTTTTAATTTTTTTAATAAAATATTTTCAAAACAATCGTTTCGAAGATTGTTGAGTGTTTTTTTATCTACACCCTCTCACTCAGTAATAGTTATTTATATCGAGCGATCAAGATAATTTGTAATCGATGCAGAGATGACTCGATTACAAATTATCTTGATCGCTTGATTTATCATGGGAATAAAGAGTAAAGTGCCTTCTATGTGTCAAATACGAAAAAAGTTATTAGATGTTGATTTTAAACAATTTTTCTTAATTTGTATTTGCTACATACGAGTAAAAGGCACTCTACAGAAAAATAGGTTTTTTGAAAATTTCCAACGCAGACTTGATTTTTCAAAACTAAAATTATGTTAGAAATTAGCCTTTAACAAAACTAAACCCCAAAAAATAAAAATTTAAATCGAGAATTTTTTATCTTTTGCAGGAGTCGTTTCACCTGTCCGGGGACACACTGCATATTGTCGACCTAAAACGTGGCTGAACTTCCTGTTTATGACAAATTGTCCGAGATATCAAGTTAAAGTTTAGTTTTTTAATGTTGTCTACATTTACAAGTGTTTTATAAATAACACAATTGATCTAGCATCTCTTTAGATCAAAGAGCTTCAACGATCATTTTTAGAATGATGATATTTTTTTTTTGAGTGACATTTTAAAAGATTTATACACAATGTGCAAATTTTGGAAGGCCTAGTTTTTTATGTTCACTGATGGTCCAGTGACGGAGAGTCAATTTCGTCCGCCCAATTTTCATGACAGACTACAATTGTAAATTAGTCTTTAGGTTTTTCTAACCTTGTTTCAGAATTTTCATTAACGTTTGTCATGATCACAGAATGGTCGATAGTAGCTCGATGGTCCTTAATATTTTTTACCTGTGCTTTGTCTTACATTGTTTGAGTTATAGTACCAGTCCCCATGTTCAGGGTGAAAATCCGATCTAAAATGAATAAAAATGTAATTAAATTTGACAAGTATTTGAATGTCAATTATAATGACAATAAAGCACAGACTAGAATAAATTTTTGGGAATTTACGGGAAAAGGGCTGACGAAATTCAATGTCCATCACTGTATGTGCGTCATATAGACTGATTTTAATAAATCTTTTAAAAGATGATAGTACAGGTCTAAAGAAGTCAAAACAACTTGCTTTATCCGAATGTTTATAGTTTTTTATATATAGAGGATGCAATTGCAGTGTGAATCACCCTGCATTATTCGGCATGTTCATGTATTATGAATTAATGAAAACATTCCAAAATAGGAGTACGACTCGATGTTATAAGATAATATTGTTTTAGTAAAATTGGTTACTAATATCTATGAATTGTCAAAAAAATCAAACTTTTCTTATCAACTTTTTTATTTAATAATATCATATATAAACAGTAGCAAATTTCAAGTTACTAGTAGTTGCTTTTTCTTTTTCGAACAAAATGTTACACTTTGTATTCCTCCTATTCCTATTTCTAAGTATCAGTCGTCAGTGTTTATGTCTTCAAGATGGTTAAGTTATGATTAATAATATTTGTATATTCATGCAACGTTTTATTGTTTTTTTTTTCAGATTATTATTGGCGAGATTACACTGATGGTGAAGTGCCCATAGATGCTGTAGTCGGAGGTAAAATTGCTGACGGAAAAAACGTTTATATTGGACAAGCATACATAGAAAATCAGGGTGAAGTAGTCTGTGAAATTTTTGATGGAATAAAAGAAGTTTATGTTCCGACAAGAGATAATATAATACAAAAAATAGAGGACAATATAAAGGTAGTATGTATAAGAGTAATATAATTATATTATTAACTATACGTTTATTCACTGGAAAGTTGAAAAGTATTACATTTCAACATCATTTAACATAATTATGAAATATCAGGTTCTGTATTTGGTTTGGTTCGATACCTCTATAAGTAAGTGGATCTCTAACTTTGTATTCGAAATTACTTTATATTTTATTAAAAAAATTAAATAAAAATAAATCACATAGTCGAGAGGAGGTGTTGCTGGGATGTGATATTTAATTTATTAAAAAATGAGGATGTCCTGGAAGAGGCAGATGCGACGAAATATCGTCTGCTTACTTGTAAAACCTTCTAAGTTCGATTTTCAGTTATTTAGATTTAGAAGGATTTACAAATAAGCCGAGGAAATGCCGAGGGCACAGCCCCCGTGAGCCCCATCGGGGGCAAAGCCCCATATGCTTACTTATAAAATCTTCTAAATCTAAATGACTGAAAATCGGACTTAAAATGGAGTGAGTGAAAGTCGAACATTCACTCACGGGTAACCATGGAGATTGGTCACTTTCTGAGGAGGTATCGAACAAAGAAAATAAAAGAGGAAACCGAAAATTATTTATTAACGCATGGCCCAATTTAAAAACTATTTTATTTTTATTTTAGTTTTTAGCAGTTTTCAATAAACATTGATTAATTTTACTCAAATCATTTCTCAGTGTTCCTAAAATTTTTAATGTATCTTCATATCTGTCTTCAATTTTTTTTCTTTGATTTTTTTTTGGTCTCAGGAGCAAATAATAATTATAGACTAATGTTTTATGTTGGGGTGGTCATAAACTTATTAAAGAATCAAACCCAAAAACACGGTATATCTTTCGGCAGACTTTGCCTAGGTTTATTTGCTAACCGGGGCGCTTCGCGCTTTGGTCATCAAATTTTGCCTTGGGAAGCACCTAAGCACCTTCCCACCTCGGTATGTTATCTACTATTATTTTCTAGATACTTTGTGGTCCTCAACAAAATTTATATTGGGTTCCAACAGATTCTAATAACGTTCACACGCTACTGGCTAATAATAGTGGAGTGCATGGTGGTCATCAAGATGGACAAGGAAAAATAAACATTGGAAGAATAAATATTAACGGAGGCTCTAAAATTGGAAAAATTGATACATTTTACAAAACAGATGTTACCATGTTTTATAATAATAATTTAAAAGAAGAAAGCGCTATGTCTTACGAAATTCTTTTGTACAAAAAACATAATGCGATGAGTAAAACAATTGCTAATAAGGCAATGTAAGTTAATCAACGCTGTACTAAGAATGTAGACTTGTGTTTTTATTTCTAATTTGATTTTTAATAATTAATACATTAACTCTTCAAAAGAACGATATAATACGTAAATTCACTGTCCTAATGTCTTAAATTGTAAAATTGGTAAATATATCTCAAGGATTAAGTATAAAAAAGGAACCTTTTCCCAAAATCGTTTTCAGGAGCCTAATAGGTTCCTTAAATAAACTCCAAGCATCATTAGAGGCTATTTCGTAAATTAGTCTCTAATGATGTTTGAATAAAACGAAACCAGTTAGGCCGGCTCCTGAAAATATTTTTGCTTGGAGTGGATTCCTTTTTATCTATTTTTTTTATATTATACAGGCTGTTTCTGCTAAATTCCAATTAGAAGTTTTGGGAGTTCTAACAATGACATTTATAAAAATAATTGTTTGTAGCCATAATCGGTTAGGTTCTACCGAGGGTTCTGCTCAATGAGAATATTTTCAAGATGGCGGCACTTCCTGTTACATCGGAAGTGGATATCAACTTCGTTATTTTAAACAGAAAGTTATGTTTTTTATTGAGTTTTATGGATTACTCAAGTGATTTTGAGAGAGTCTTTATCAGACTTCCCTATAACTTAATTTACCAAAAATCGATAACTCTACCTTACCTTCCCTATACCTACCTAAGTCTAACCGTTTTCGAAATGTTTAGACTTTTTTAAATTTTTTCAAACGCTTTCTTTACACTTGGATAGACATATATCAAAAGTCCCCAAACGTGGTGGGCGAGCTTTTAAACCTGACACCATCTTGAGGAAAAAACACAATCATTTACAGTCAGCTGGTACCATGCTTTCAAATAAATTCCTGATCGAAGTCCTAGGACTCTAAAATTAAGTTGGCAACATTGACAAACAAATTCAAACGTCACAATTTTGTAGTAAATTGTCACTCATTTCGGACGGGCGAACGCTAGCATGGCCGCCGCCTGACACAATCTCAGATCAGCAATAATTCAATGTTGCCAACTTAATTTCAAAAAGACCTATTTTAATAAAAAAAAATAAGATTAATTTGCATAAATTGGAAAGGAATAATAAATAGATCAACTACAAAGATCAATTTTTATTTTTTGAGCGAAGTCCATAATATCAAAATGAAGGGAAATAAAAAAATAAAAAACTGATGATTTTTAATTATATGGAAAATTCGCTTACTTCAACTGAACTCGCCAAGTTAAAAATCGTAGTTTTAATAAGAAAATAGTAAAAAAATGCCTGTTTTATATTCATAATTTTCAATATTTAAATAATTTCACTTGAATCTCGTATGACTTTAAAATTAAGTTGGCAACATTGACAAATAAATTCAAACGTCACCAATTTAAAGTGAATTATCATTCATTTCTGACGGGCAAACGCTGACATATCCGTCGCCTGACACAATCTCATATAACTAATAATTCAGTATTGCCAACTTTATTTCAAAATCATGGGTCACTTTGTTCGAAAATTTATTTAAAAAATACTAACAAAGATTTGAAAATATTGAGTGGTATTTTTCTAATTCTAATATTTTACTTGCTTGCCAAGCCCCGATTTTTTCATTTTCTTCCCTTTAAACCCGCCCTCTGCCCCGGCTGTCTTATCCCAACCCTGGAACTGATTTCGAGTGGTTTACAAAGGGCGGCCCGAGGGCTGCAGCTATCCGCTCCTGCGATAGGACTGACGGCATTATCCGATCGACTAGACCTAAACTTTAAAAAGGGAAAAAAATAGAGCCGGCTTTAATTAAATCTCCTAATTGGGTGCAAGCAGATAATTAAGCATCAAAAATTATTCTAATCGATTTTCTCGAGATCTTTTCTTGGGACTCTGAATTTTTTTCCCTCTTAGTACATAACTCAGCTATAAGTAATTAATTTTCCTTTGGAAGTTAACAGGATTTCTTTGTTCGCTGATTTCTCGGCTAATTACATTTTACAAATAGAAGTTTTTCTTGTTTTGGGTGAAAGCGTTGATTCGTACGGGAATTGGGGCTGCTTGAGGAAACACATCCATTTTGTTCTCTTCACCAACAGATGTCCCTGCGGTATATTAGAGAAAGGGAGGGTGGGACATGTAATTATACATCACTTCATTATATTTCGCTAATTACTTTCGAATGACTCCTGTTCAACTTTCTTAACGATACTGAATTCACTGCCGGCATAATTTAACTTGTTAACAACCACAAAGAACGCCATTTTACTTTATTCCCACACTTGCTTCGGAAAAAAACCCACTTCAAAAGGGATAACTTAAATTGGAGTTTGGTTATTTTCTCTAATTCAACTCGAAACTCATTAGAAACTAAATTCTTGAGGAATTCGCATTTAGGACACCAAAATTTAAATAACAAAACTTTATTTCGTACAAAAGCAATAAAACACGACACAACTATATTCTTAAATACTGTATTTTTTTTACTACAACTAAATCAGACTTCAACAATTGTAATTGTTCCTTTGATCGGTTTTTCCAAGTCAAACTTAATTTATAAATAATTTTTCCAATTTTTTAGAAATCGCAAATAAAAGGAAAACGTGAAATAATACAAGGATTGAGAATTTGTAGACAGATTTGGTAAAAATTGATCAATTTTTGAGATTCGGAGACTAATTTTTGTTTTTTTTTTGTCAAACCCAATTTGTGCAAAACTTTTTCAATTTTCTTAAAAACTGCGT